>NW_016803819.1:2039868-2057410 GCF_001698545.2 Rhinopithecus bieti
TTTTTTTTTTTTTTTTTTGCTTTGAATTCATACCCTATGTATCTCTTCTCCCTTTTCATACACATTTTAATATCAGCAGAATATTTCAAGTAGACTTTTCTCCAGCTGAACTTTCCGAATACCGAAATTACTTCAGGTTTTTTATTTATTTATTTATTTTTTTTTTTATTTTGTGGTGTTTCTTTTCTGGCTGACTTTTTAGCCTTCTCAGTAGAAATGTTGTGACCTGTAAATATGATGGGGTAATGGTGTTTAGATCTCATCACTTGGCTCTTTACTCTCACACTCATTTGACCTCTATATGCCTGTTTCTTTTCCTAATGTCATCCACATGTCTGACCTGGACTATGAAATACTTTGTTCCTGGGGTCACCCCTAACTAGTAAATCATTGTCTTTACCTGCAGCCCTATAGAGACAAGTGTGGAATATATCCTTTGTTGCAAATATTGAAGTATGCAGAGATTAATCAGACCTTGATGTTTGACTCCTATTTGTCTCATGTATCTTGGGGGTTGGCATTGCCAGTGTAGGAATGGATTGAAAGTTGACAGTTTGAGATGATGAGCCACAACCAAAGTGTGATGACTATTTGACTCCTATTTGAATATGATGTGAAAATATAAACTGTGTTTCAGTAGTTCGTCTAGCTCAGCATTTCTTAAACTGTGCTTTATGAGCTATTAAAAGGTGTATGATGGAAAAAGGGATTCTGAAGTCCAATAAGTTTAGGAAAAGCTGAGTTAAAACTAAGAGTCTCTTAGTAAGAATTTCTCAGAACTGTTAGTCTAAACATTATGAACTCCAAGTGGGGAATATTTTATGCAGCATTTTCCAAACTTTATTTGTTCCAGAATCTCCTGGGACATATCTTCTAGGACTCTGTGATGTGTTTATTACTGGTTTTTTGTTTTTTTGTTTTTTTTTTGTTTGTTTGCATTTTTTTATACCTAACAAAATTTACCATTTTAACCATTTTTAGTTGTACAGCTTAGTAAGTTATATTCACAGTGTTATGCAATTGTCACCTGTATCCATTTGTCTTTGTTCAGGCTGCTATAACAAAATAGATTATAATGGCTTATAAACAACAGGACTTTATTTCTCACAGTTCTGGAGGCTGGGAAGTCCAAGATCAAGGCACTGGCAGATTTGGCATCTGGTGAGGACCTGTTTCCTGGTTCATAGATGACCATCTTCTTTCTATGTCCTTCCATGGTGGAAAGGGCAAGGATGCTCTCTGGGGTCTCTTTTAAAAGATCACTAATCCCATTTATGAGGGCTCACCCTCGTGACTTAATCACTTCCTAACACTCCACTTCCAAATACCATCACATTGACGGGCACAAACATTCGGTCTATAGCACTATTTTGAGAACTTTTTCGTCATCACAAATTAAAACTTTTTACTCATTAAACAACAACTACCCATTATCCCCTACCCTTACCTGAGACCCTGGTAACCTCTATTTTACCTTCTGTCTGTATGAATTTGACTACTCTAAGTACCTCATGTGTAAGTGGAATCCTGCAGTATCTGTCCTTTTGTGTCTGGCTTATTTCACTTAGCATATCTTCCAGATTTATTTACACTGTAGCATATGTCAGAATGTCATCCTTTTATAAGGCTAAATACTATTCCATTGTATGTATAGACCACATTTTGTTTATCTGTTCATCTGCTGATGAACATTTGGGTTGTTTCCACATTTTGGCCATTATAAACTTTAGTGTGTGAGTGTCTATTTGAGTCTCTGCTTTCAGTTATTTTGGGCATACACCTAAAAGTGGGATTGCTGGATCGTATTGTAATCCCGTATTTAACTTTTTGAGGAAACATCAAACTGTTTTCCATAGCAGTTACACCATTTTACATTCTCACCAACAATGCACAGTGTTTCTAGTTTCTCTATATTCTCATCAACACTTGATATTTTCTGTCTTTTTAAAAATAGCCATTCTAATGAGTGTGAAGTGATATCTCATTGTGATTGATTTGCCTTTTGTTATTGTTGTTAACTTCCAACCCAACTCAGACTGATACGTGATTCTACTACCATTGATTACACAGTTCAGCACAATATATGACTCATGTGGGTTGGAAAAAATCCAAAATGGTATACTCCCTGTTCAATGAAATGAGTTCATTAATCACACACAGTTGGATGTGAGTAGAATACCAAATTGTTATAAAAGTTTTAGGCCCGGGCACGGTGGCTCAAGGCCTGTAACCCAGCACCTTTGGGAGCCGAGGACGGGCGGATCATGGGTCAGGGAGATCGAGACCATCCCTGGTAACCAGTGAACCCCGGTCTCTACTAAAAAATACAAAAAAAACTACGGGGCCAGTGGCCGCCGCCTGTAGTCCCAGCTTACTCGGGAGGCTGAGGCAGGAAGAAGGCATAAACCCACCCAGGAGGCGGAGCTTGAGTGAGCTGAGAATTCCGGCCCACTGCACTCCAGCCTGGGGGCGACAGAGCGAGACTCTGTCTCCAAAAAAAAAAAAAAAAAAAAAAGTTTTTAAATGGCTTTGGCCTTAGCCTTCTCTTCTCTTTTCTCTTCTCTTCTCCTTCTTCCTTTCCCTCCCCTCCCTCCACTCTCCCTTATCCTCACTTACCTCCCTCTCTGTCTCCCCTCCCTGCTCTCCACCTCCCCTCCTCTCTCCTCCCCTCCTCTCTCCTTCCCTTTTTGACACAGGGTCTCACTCTGTCACCTAGGCTAGAGTACAGTGGCGTGATCTCAGCTCACTGCATCCTCAGCCTCCTGGGCTACATCAATCCTCCCACCTCAGTCTCCCAAGTAGCTGGGACTATAGGCGCATGTCAGCATGCCTGGCTAATTTTTGTATTTTTTTGTAGAGATGAGATAGCATCATGTTGCCCGCACTGCTCTCAAACCCCTGGGCTCAAGTGATCCACCTGCTTTGGCCTCCCAAAGTGCTAGGATTATAGGCATGAGCACTGTGCCTCGCCTAAATGCTTATTTTCAATTCTGCAGTTATTTCATCATGGACCAGTACCAAACCCATAGCAATCCACAGACCACAGTTTATCACTGCTCTCAAGTCATATTTTACATGTCAAATATATGGGAACTGTTTAATGGCATATGATAGATAGTTAAAGCAGTTTTATTCTAAAATAAGTGAAGGTATTTTTCATTCAATTCCCAAAATGCAACTAGTGAATTATGTTGGAAAACAATCTGGCCGTATAATATACTAATGCATATGTTGGGTTTTAAGGTTAGTTTAAGTAGCCTGGGGAATAGTTCAGTAATTTTTTGGAGGGATAGATTCCTTGGAATCCAGACAGTTTTCCTGATAGGCTGCATTGTGGTATTGCCCCTCAAGTGAGCTTGAATGTCAAGTCCTTGAGAGGTGATACAGCTGCTGTTTGGATGGTCATGAGTCTGGAATCCAGATAGAGATAAAATCAGGGTGCAAGAGCCAACGGAGTCTTTGGGGTTGGGCACTCTATTTCCCTAACCGTCCTATGAGGAAAAAATAACTAATATATGCTATGCTGGCAAGGAATTGTTCTTCCAAAGCTCTTCCAAGCAGAGTTAATTAAGTAATGTATGCTCACTTCATTTTGTAGTTGGTCCTCTTTGACATCAGGACTGTTAACTTCAGCAAATGGAAGCAGCATTACAGCTTAGTGCATAGTTCCAAAAGAATATCTTTAAAGCAAAACCAAATTTGATCAGTTTGTATGCTAAAAATGATAGTAGTAATTCACATTCTACTCTAAAACTCTGAAAGAAAAATCCACATCTGATCCACTTTTGTGAGTGCAGCCAGTGTTGATAGTTTTGTCTGCCCTAGGGAGTCTCATTTTCCTTCTTTTGGAAACTATTCCTTCTCTATTCCTCCCTGACCAAGGATTCACGGTCTTTTCTATCCTCTTTCATTAGCTACTGTTGGAGGGAACTTGACCCTAGACAGGTCAATATGGGTCTTTTCCTGGGATGTTTTTCAAATTGCAAGTGAGAAGAGAGTCAGTCCTCTGAGGGGGCACCAGCCTTCATGTATGACACTTGGGAACAAGAGGTTCATGTGGAAGAAACTCATGAACAGCAAGAGCCAATAAGCCAACATTTAGAGTGGACAGACAAGAGATGAAGTAAGTCCAGGTCCCCAGTACCTGAGGCCTTGGTTTCCAGCTGTTTCAGTGGGTCAGCTGCATCCCCACCCTGCGCCCTGCTGGGTCATACTGTACTCTGTAATCCAATATAAGCCTATTTACGTCTGGATTTCTCTCACTTGCAAATAAGAGTCTCTTATCATGACTCCTTCCTGCTCAAAACACTTAATATACTACCTTTCAAACAGCAAGTATGCCGTTGATAGCTTTGAGTAAGCTTTAAAAGTTAAAGTTAACATAGCCTAAGTGCTGACTCATCATCATTCTAACCCAGACTCACACTTTGCTCCCATTGTTGAAAAAACAGTAACAGATTATTTCAAAATACCGTAAAATATTCAACTTTATATTCTTTTTAAAAAATCATTTTTAGATACAGAATATGGGATGAGTGAAGTGAAGGGGATTTAACTCTTGAGGGCTAATGACATCTGTGAGTGAGAAGAAGGTGAAGGCATGGCAGAGAGGTGGAAGGAAGTAGAGGAGGCTTGTTCACGCTTCTTCCAAGATTGGAAGAGGGGGCTGACCAAGAATGCCTGGAAGGATTAACAAGTGGATCCAGGAGCCTACTGATGTGGGAGCTCATAAATTTGTGGCAGTTTCAGGTCCAATCATGGCAGCATTATGTCCAGTAGCACTGGGAGTCAAGCATTAGGGACTTAGGGTGATAAATAATATTCCTCTCTTCCTCTTCCAGCTGAGACATAAACATGGGAATCAGACAGAGATCACAGTATCATCTTGACTTCTCATGGAACAAATTGGAGAACATGAGTTTAGCGCTTCAACAAAGTGGGTTTGCCAATCCTCAATCCTGAATTAAATGAATGTATCCACCCATTTCTGGCACAGCTGGGCAACCACAGGCCTCCCCCACAGAGAGAGGCCCCTTACTACATGGCAGAGACCGAGAGCTTGTCTCACGGAATGGAAATGGCTGAGCAGGAATGTCCAATTTCTTCTCCCAAATCAACTTAGGAAAGGAGGAGGGAGGGGCCAAGAGTGTTATCCCTGCTGATGTCCCTCCATATAGACACACAGCTGATCCTTCTTCCAGTGAGGCAAGAGATGGCTGGTTTCGATGCCAAGGCTCATTGTCCCAGGCTAAGTGTTCCATCTGTGTTATTTCCTCCTCCTAGTCCTTGTTCTCTTATAGAATGACGGAGAGGTGGGGATGCTGAAGCTCCAGGCAGCGGCCTAGACTGTATCACGAAGGAAATAAGGCAACAAGGGGAGAGAGAAATGGACTGAGAGAAAAGAACAAAGTCTGGAAATGAAAGAGCAGGTGTTATAGGAGAGAAGGAATGAGAATCCTAGAAGAAGAGGGACTAAGGTCAAAGAGGAGGAGCATTTACTTCTTATGCCCCAGTTATTGTTGTTCTAGGTGATATCTAGGTTAAAAGAGAGCGAGAGAGCACTGCAAAGGCCCTGGCAGGAGCTCACCTGCCATGTCTGAGGACCAGCGAGCAGGTGCCTGGTTGAAGCGGCATCTGGGGTGGTAGGTAGGGGAGAGCCTCGGAGATGTGATCAGAAATGTTGCAGGTAACAAGTTCTATAGGACTCGTAAGGACATAGGCTTTTAGAAGAGAAACCTGGACAGAGAAGGGTTAGGCTATTCAGCCAGGAAGGGGCAGAGCTGGGATCCTCAATGTGGTGGTGTGGCATTTGACTCCAGACACACAGTGCTTCCTAAAACAGTGCTCTGGTCTGGCTTCCCTGGCACTGTCTTCCCTGGTTCTCCTCCTCCTTATGTTTGCTCCTCTTCAGGCATGATGAACTCATCCTCCTCTAACTGTCCTTTACATGTGGATGATGTCTCTGGGTTAGCCTCGCTCATTCCATGTCTGACCTCTCCCAGGAAATATCCTGCTTTCCCTTGGCTTCTCCTGTGTTCCTGGGTTGGTGATTCCCAAACCTACGTATTCTGCAGGGGCCTTGCTTCTCTACTCCAAACCCAAATATAAGTCCCTGATGAGCTGTGGCTCTCTAAATATAGAGTGCTCCCAATTTACTTCCCTTCCTCACAGATCTCCTCTTGCTCTTGTTCCTTAGGATGATCTCAATGGCTGAAAACCATGGCATTACCTGAAACCCCATCTTTCCCCTCGTCCTCTATCCCCACATCCACTCAATGGCCAATCCAAAGAGAGGTGCCCATATCTTCCCCCTCTGGTTTAGCTCTCCCTGAAATCTTTTGAAATTAGTTAATTAATTAATTAATCGTTTTGTTTTGTTTTTGAGACAGGGTCTCGCTCTATTGCCCGGGCTGGAGTGTAGTGGCCCAATCACGGCTCACTTCAACTTCTGCCTCCCAGGTTCAAGCCGTCATCCCACCTCAGCCTCTTGGGTAGTTGGGACTACAGGTGCGCACCACCAGGCCCATCTGATTTTTTTTTATTTTTGTAGAGATAAGGTTTCGCCACATTGCCCAGGCTGGTCTCGAACTTCTGGGCTCAAGCGATCTGCCTGCCTCCTAAAGTGCTGAAATTGCAGGCACAAACTACCAGGCCACGCCAGGCCTGGGATCTTAAATGGACCCTCTCCTCCACTCATGGGCTCTCTCCCACTGCACCTGACATCTTTTCCCAGGACTCCTGTTCTCATGAACTGGTCTGGCTTCCCCACTGCCCAAAGAACAGCCCAGATCTTTAGCAAGACACTCACAGCCCTCCTCTGTCTCACCTTTCATAGTTCTCTTCCCTTCCCACCTCCCCTTTTCTCTTCTGTGATCCGCTGTGCTTCTGCTCATTTCCCATCCATAAAATGTTTTCTTCTGCTTCAAGCAGCCACCCAGCGGCCACCTTCTGGGTCAAACCTCCCCAGAATTCCCCCAGGCAGAATGAGTTGCTCTTTTCTCTCAGTGGAAGAGCTGGTATCCTCATTAAGTGCTCCTGGCAAATAAAAATGCATTGAAAGTCTGGCAAGTGCTGATTGTTGTTGGACATCAGCCAGTCACTGGAGTGTGACTGTTACCCATACAGGCTGAGGCAGCAACTGTGAACACACGGCAGGTACAGGAAATCCCCAAATTCTATTAATTACTGGGTAAGGTCCTAGAGATATTTTGGTAATGTATTCCTTAAATTCTGAGTTTCTTAATTGCATTTCTGTTAAAGGGAGTTTGCTTCAAATGTAGAAAACCTAACCAAAACCATGTTTAAAAGAAAAACAAGTCTTATAGGTAGAATAGAAAAGTAACATTATTGTTGGTTGTGGATTTCCTAACAAGATCTGGGTCTTCTGTGATAGACTTGCAAATCTGAAAGTCTTTCTGAGGTATGCTAGTCCTTATTAAAATTTCTTCGTTCTTTTCTCATTCTCTTGTTTGCTTGCTTGCTTGCCTGCTTGCTTGCTTGACAAGGTCTTGCTTTGTTACCCAGGCTGAAGTGCAGTGGTGCGATCATAGCTCACTGCAGCCTCTACCTCCTGGGCTCAGGTGATCCTCCCACCCCAGCCTCCTGAGCAGCTGGGACTACAGGCATGCTCCAGCATGCCCAGCTAATTTTTAAAAAAACATTTTATAGAGAGAGTCTTGCTCTATTGCCCAGGCTGGTCTTGAACTTCTGGCCTCAGGGGATCCTCCTGCTTCCGCCTCTCAAAGCACTGGCAATACAGGTGTGACCCACTGCACCTGGGCCTTATTAAGATTTTTAGGGCAAATATTTCTTGTAGAAAATATATAAAAATGAGAACTTCAAAAGAGGTAATTCTAGTTTACATTTTAATGTTTTCCACCTAGTCTTTTCATTTATAGAAACTGAGAATTATATGGATGCTTTATGCATATATTGCATTTTAAATATCTGGCAGTAAAGGTGTCTGGATTCATTTGAAACCCAGATGAGCATTCCCTTCATTTTCTGTGAACCCAAATCCATGATCATGTTGATCTTTCCCTAACGGGGTAAAAGAAATAAAGCCAAGAAGGTTGGGCACAGAAGGGAGCTTCTCATTCCCTGTCTGGTTTCCACAGAGAACTACCAAATGCAGGGTGTCTGCCCCAGAGCCAGAAAGCTGCTTGCTCTGTGCAGGAGATAAAGGAAAGAGAGAAACCTTTTTTCAGATGGAAATGACAACTGAAGAAAGAGAAAGGTAGCAAGGAGCTTCTTGCTTGCCTTCGGAAGAAAAGAGGAAGAAGGGCCTGGATGAGGCCCCCTCCTCCCGCTCCTTCTCCCTCTGATAGCACTGCCATGGGCTGAGGAAACCTCTTCTGTAGCTGTTGGGATCCTTGATCCAACTGTTGTCAGAGGAGACGTGCACCTGGCGTCTCTGAATTTGTTTTCCCACTGAAGTGTTCTGCCCAGCTTTTAGGTTCCATCATGTAATTCCTACTCTTCTTCATGTGTGCTTTGGATGAAGTAGGCTTTTCTGGTCTGAACTTAGAACCACCATGCAAGGATTTATGTCTGTGGGATAATTACAAATGATGGCTTATAAGCAGCTACCTTACAAATGACTTTTGGTATGTAGCCTGCCCCTAAATTTGAGGCTATTTGTATAAAACTGCCAAGCTGGTGGTTAATAACAACTAAGTAACAATAGCAGCAACTATCTTTTTTTTTTCTTTGCCATCTCCTATGTAACTGGCAAGTGCTATACCTACACAGTGTGCCTGTTTTTCATAGATGGATAAACTGTTCTTCATCATCACATCTTCCATGGTCCTTTCATGCCTGAGTGAACAAGAATGTCTTAATAAAAACTTCCATACAGTGAGTGCCCAGAAGGTGCCAGACACTGGGCTGTGTTCTTAATGCATGTTTTCTTTAATTATGACATCCCTACAGGTCGATAGCATCCCCCACCTTACGAGTTAGGAATCTGAGGATATGAGGATCAGAAAGGTTAAGAACTATGCCCAAGGACATGTAGCTAAGAAGCAGACAAGGCTTCTTACTGGAAAAGCTTCTAACTGGAAAAGCTACTTGTGCCCTGTTCCTTGATATGTTTGTTCTTCTCTTGCTTCTGTTTTCTAATTTGATGTCATAACTCTGTTTATGTGTATCTTGAACAATTCCAGTTATCTGATGGATTGTGAAGACTAAGGAATTCTGCTTTATTCGTTGTTACAGATACCTAGAAGACCACGTAGCACATTGAATTGAGTTTATTTAAATATTTAGTGAGCACTTGGTACATGTCAGGAACTTTGCTATACTCTGGGGTAGAGACCATCCTGGGCTATTCCCTCACCTTGCCTTTGGAGTGAGAAAGGAAAGGGAGTGAGTTGCAAGGATGTCTGTAGAGTAAGAGGCCCTAGGAAGGTAGCAAGCTCAGGTCTTACCCATAGCCCTTGGGGAATGTTTTTATACACAGGGCAAGCCCACAAATCAATGAAATGAGAAACCACTGGCCCATGAACAAGGAGGGTTTAATGTATGGAAGTTACATAAACAGTGGTATAAATTCATATATTAATATTAGTCTAGTACAAAATAGACTCTTTGAGGAACTTTATGTTATGTCTGTCTGTTGAATTGAGACTCATGTTATGCACTACTTGCCAATTAGCCAGAAATGGTGACTTTCCATCAGTAGCACCTGAGGATTTACCTCATGACTTTGTGGTGGTCATCTCAGAGGTGACAACCATTTTTCCTTGAATTTTGTGGAATAGATTTTTACCAGTGAAGTCACAATCCTACCTAGTCGAATTTATCTTTTAGAAATTCAAGAACCTTTTCTCATAAACTTTTTTGGGAAAAATCTCGAACATACAGAAAAATTCGAAGAAAGGTATGGTGAATAACTGAATAGAGGGTCAGCCAACTACGGCCTATTGACCAAATCCACCCAATGCCTGCCTTGGTAAATAAAATTTGTTAGAATACAGACACACACGTTTGTTTACATATGATCTGGTTACAACAACAGTGTTGAATTATTTTAACAGAGACCACCATGTGGCCCACAAGGCCTAGAAGATTTACTATCTGACCCTTTATAGAAAAAGTTGACTGACCCTTGATCTAGATTCACTGTTTGTTACTATTTTACTATTGGCTTTATCTCTGTCTTCACAGACAGGCAGACATAGTTGCAACCTCTCTCTCTGTCTCCCTTCCCCCACACGTGTGAACATATATACACTTGCATACTTTTTTTTTTGAACCATTTGAACATTATGTTACTGACATTATGATAATTCACCCCTAAATAATTCATATGGATGCTTAAAAATAAAGGCAGTCTCTCATATAAATGCAAAATCATAATCACACCTAAAAAATTAACATTCATTCAACAATATCATCCAATGTGCAGTTCATATTTAAATTTGACTTTTACACCCTCACTTAGTTTTGCCTCTGGGATCTGGGGTCTAATCAAAGATCATGCATTGCATTTGGTCATGATGGCTTTGATCGCCAATTTTTGTTTTACCTGATATTGACTTTTTTTGAAGAGTCCTTTAAAAACTTCTTGCAAAGATGTATGGGTTTGTTAGCTCCATGATAGTAAGAGCTAAATATATAGCCATTATAGTAAAGCAGTGTCTTGTACTTCTTTTCCCTTGGGATAGAGACACTTTTAGTGTTTGGCTTCCAAAGTTAACACACTAAGATGTGGGCTTTGCTGGAAATTGTAAATGTGGAAAAATCTCAGTGTGAACAGCAAGGCAGATGAGAATTCACAGGATGCATTTTATGTAATTAAAGGCACAGCCCTTCTCGCTTGCTCCAGTGGCTGCCCTTGCTAGCTCTTGGCTGGGTGGCTCTTCCTTCTGGCTTTTCTTCTGCCTAGGGCCTGGCCCCACTCCAGCATCATTAGGTTGTAGCAAGAAGCTGGAAACAGACCTGCAGTTATTTAAATCTTCTAGCCCAAATTGTTTGGGCTGGCTGGCAGCACAAAGCTTTTGTGTTTGCAGGCTGCGTGCTGAACATAGCATGGTGTTCAAGGGCGGGTCTGTGCATCTGCAATGCACATAGGAGGAGGAGCACCCTGTTGAGAATCTGTGGGAGTCACAGTCATGCACCCCTTAGGGGACTACATGCTGGTCACAGGTCTTGTCCTTTATTGTGATGTCAAATGATTCCCAGAGAGTGTCAGCACTTCCTTTGCTTTGCTCTGGGCAGAAAGCACTCAGAGCTTAAAGGCCAATCATTGGATACTTGCACTCTCAAGTGAAGACTCACCTGGCTCTGTACTCGTCACTCTTTGGTTTGGAGTTGCCTCATTGGGTAGTTAAAGGGTTTGTTTACTGTTCCTGAATGGTAGAATTGTACGTGAGAGGTGCACATGTTTTTGAATGTGGTATCCTCAAGATTGTTCAAGGCTAGAGTCAGTGGAGAATTTGAGAGTCACAGAGCCAAGTAAGTTAAGAGAGTGCATATTTATGTGTGTTTGTTTGCTGGTGGGAGGCAAGGAGGAAGAACATCATAGGGAAAGAGAAGAGACAAGAAGAGAAAAAACTAAAATGGAAATTTCAGGGAGGCTGAATTCAGAATAAGGCACCTGGAAACTTGGAGAGGTGGGAAAAAGAATTGGTACTTTTCAGACTTAGATTTTTAACATCTGGGGAAACTTCCCCCCCCCCCCCCCCCACTGTGTGGAGTTAATTGGGAGTTGGATTTAGTAGCAGGGTGACTGGTATAGTGTATAACCTGTCTGTGCCTCAACTACTCCTCTAGAAAATGGAGACAGTGACTGCGGTGTATGGCTGTTTTGAAAATAAATGAAATAATCCATATACATCCTCAGAACAGACCAGGTAGATAGATGGCAAATGCTTGAAGAGTGTAAGCTACAAACGTTTAGTTTGTATTATTAATTATATTCACCATAATGGTCTGATATCTAAAGCCTTCACCTATCTTTAACCTATTTTCTTAACAATAATGGGTAAATTTTTTAAAGCCTTTTAAAAAAGAATTCACCAACTGCGCATGGTGACTCATGCCTATAATCCCAGCACTTTGCAGGGCCAAGGTGGGCAGATCACTTGAGCTCGAGACCAGCCTAGCCAACATGATGAAACTTCATCTCTACTAAAAATATAGAAATTAGCCAGGCATGGTGGTTCATGCCTGTGGTCCCAGCTACTCAGGAGGCTGAGGCAGGAGAATCACTTGAACCTAGGAGGTGGAGGCTGAAGTGAGCCGAGATTGCATACTACACACCAGCCTGGGTGACACAGTGGAACTCCATCTCAAAAAAAAAAAAAAAGAAAGAAAGAAAGAAAGAAAAAGAAATTCACCAGCAAGCTTTGATTCTCATATTGACAAAATATTTTCCACTTTTAGCAATAGTTTATTGTACTAACTTTTATCTCCATATGTGCTCATAAATATTCCAATAATAATAAAGTAGGTGACTTTTATTCCTTCTTCTTTTTCTAACCAATCATTTACAAGTAAGCATACCAAGTGAACATCCACATGTACTTCTTCCACTGGCAATAAGAAAAGCAAAATTCCAGGGAGAAGATTTTGCTCTCTGGAAAATGATGTGACCCAAATTGGAAGTCTGAGTACTGAGTAAAGACAAGTCTGGAAGCAAGTAAGACTGGCGTAGTTGGCATAGCTAAAATCAGTAATACATTGATATGTCTTGTGATAACACAGTTAATTAGAAAAAAAGGTTGAAAACAATTTATTTCAAGTAACTGAAATATTGGGACAAAATAAGTATTTTGAAAGGATAGATGTTGTATTTAAATTAAGTAACAAGATGATCAATGCACAACTAGAAAATTTGGGTCTGTTAAAAAGGACTCCATATCACCACTTTTTTCATTCCTTGCCTGCTTTCCTTTTCTTTTCTACCTAGGACAGGCTCGATCAATGAAACATATATGGCAGAGAAGGTGGAAAACTGTAAAACTCAGGGGATGGGAGGGAACTCTTACATTTGATAATTTAAAAATGTGGAAAGTGACTGAAGGAGACACTGGTGAGGGTATAGGTGACTTCAGACTTGGTCTGAGCAGCTAGCTCACTGTCAGCCTCCGTGAGTTCTTGTGAACGATGGCATCTCTTGCCTGCTGAAAAAGACCGAGGCTTACCCAAAAAGAAAACATCCTGGGATGAAGGCACCCTCGTTGGGGGAAAGCAAGGTTGTAGTAACTCCTCATTGGTCTCCCTGTCTCCCATCTTGTTCCTTTGAATACTTCCTTCACACCATCTACCTCCCGCCAACCCCAACTGCAGCAGTCTCCTTCCACCATAGATCTAGGCTTTCACTTCTCAGATACAGCCCCCTGTGACATTCTGCAACTTGCCTTCCATGGCCTTCGAGGCCTGTATGATCAGCCTCTACCTGCATAGCCTCATCTTCCTTTGGTGCTGGCCTCGGATTTTTATGCTTGAGTTCCTCACATAAGACATGTTGTTTTGCACCTCCATCCTTTGGGGGCTATGTGATCTTGGACAGTTTGATAAATTGTTCTGTGCCTTAGATCACTCATCTGTCAAAATTGTTCATAAAGTTGTACACGAATTAAATGCGTGAATATATGTAAAGTTCTTGGAATAATGCATGGTGAATAATAAGGGCAATGGAAAGGTTAGCAACTTATTGCTCTTGTTATTTTGAACCTGGATGTATTGATTTTTTTATTACTGCATAAACCTAATGTGTTTAAACACCCTTTGGTTATCTCTCATTTTCTGAATGTCAGAAGTCTGGACATGGTGTAACTGGGTTTTTAGCTCAGGGTCCCACAGGACTGAAATCAAAGTATTAGTGCGGGCTGAGATCCTATCTGAACATCTTCCAAGCTTCTTCCAAGCTCATGTGGTTATTAACATAATTCATCTCCTTGCAGCTATAGAATTCATAGCCAGCATGAATTCTGACCTCACCTTCTTCTAAGAGCTTCCCTGATTAGGTCAGGCCCAATCAGATAATCTTTCTTTTGATTAACTCCAAGTCAACTTGCTAATGATATGTCACAGAGTGATAGCCCATCATATTCACAGACTTCACCTGCATTCAAGAAGAGGTGTGTACATTGGGGGCAGGATTATTGGGGGTTATCTTAGAATCCGGACTACAAACTGGGTAACTGGGAAATATCTTTTCTGTTCACTCAGTTGAATTGCACGTGGGTGAATATATGATTCTGTAATCACCATCATTTCAGATTTTTGTAGCATCTTTCTCACAGCATTCAGATGGATTCACATCAGTCTGGCTTCTGGCTTCTGGAGCCGACATTCCCTACCCTGTAGTTTTCACTAACTGATGGGATCAGTTACCACCTTCAAAAGTCTTTTAGGAAGAGGACAGTTAGAGACTTGTAACTGATAAACCTCTTGACTAATATCCTGGAGTTCCAAAAGGATGACCCACAATTTGCAGTCCCTTTCAGAACCATTTGTTTGTACTTAATGACTTAAAATAGATGGAGACTGACCCCTCCTTAATTGTCAGTGGTGCCTGCCAATTCAGAGTAAATTTGTATCTGCTAGAGAAAATTTCACTTTCTTTTGACAGGCTTTTGCATTAGTATTTTAAAAGCTTTCCCTGTCCTTTTTTTCTCATTTCAATTAAGTCTAGATTTTTTTTTTCTTGCATTTAACCCAGTTTATAATCCACAAAGAGGTATTACTAGTCAACACCCACAAAGGTATTACTAGTCAAAACCCATAAAGTATGTATATACAACAAGACATGGACAAAGAAGCAATAAGGAATACCTGTTTTTGAGTACAGTTCCCCCTAACAATGTTAAGTTTTCCTTTTTTTTGTTTTTTTTTGTTTGTTTGTTTGTTTTTGTTTTTGTTTTGAGACGGAGTCTCGCTCCGTCGCCCAGGCTGGAGTGCAGTGGCACGATCTCGGCTCACTGCAAGTTCTTCCTCCTGGATTCATGCCATTCTCCTGTCTCAGCCTCTCGAGTAGCTGGGACTACAGGCCCCGCCACCACGCCCGGCTAATTTTTGTATTTTTGGTAGAGACGGGGTTTCGCCATGTTAGCCAGGATGGTCTCGATCTCCTGACCTCATGGATCCACCCGCCTCAGCCTCCCAAAGTGCTGGGATTACAGGCGTGAGCCACTGTGCCCGGCCTAAGTTTTCCTTTTAATGGCGTTTTACTTGTAGTTTTATACAAATGTGTCAAGCTAAAGGGAAAAATGAATCTGGCATGGCTGTGGGTTTGGAGGTTTGAAGTGTCTGTTTATCTGGCATTTCCTAACAAAGTATGATTTGTTATGCAAGCTATGATTTAGACCTGACCATAGCTGCCTTAGTGACCAGTATCCCTACAGCAACTTGGGAGGGGCTGGTTCATAAAGATAATCTAAGATAATATAGACTTGGATTTCTTTTTTTCCTTCTAGGACAATATTATCTTATTCTTGAGAGGTTGTAAAGAGCTTGGCCTTAAAGAATCTCAACTTTTTGACCCGAGTGACCTCCAGGATACATCCAACAGAGTAACAGTCAAGTAAGTAAAGCATGATTTATGTTTAAGGGAGACTCCTTTATAGTTTGACTTGCAATTTTGTGATGATGTTGTAAGTTCTAAGAGACAGAGAATTGGTTATGCTTAATAAAATAAAATGTGAAGGTAAAATCAACTTTCGAAACAACTCACATTGGCTTTCCCTCTGTGCATAGATTTCATTCTAATCATAATTTTTTTGAATGCAAAAATCTTGCATATAGAGTTTGAATTTTGAAGAGAAGGAGAAAAATGTTAAATAAAGCTTAACAGAGAGGCAAGAAACAAATAGGCACAGAATCAGTGTGTTAGACAAAAACTTTTATTGGCGCCAATTGAGCATTTGAATAGGCTCTTGAAAGGTAAACAGATCTGAACTCTGCTATGCAAGGAAGGCATTAGATTTTGGAGAACTCACTTCTTCATTTACAATTGTAACTGTCTTCTCATATGTGTCAATGATCAAGTTCTTTGAAGATGGATCGTTGGCACTTTGACTATATCTACTTAGTGAGCCCTGTTTGGGCCAAATAAGTCTTGGAGCAGAGTGTCACAATAAAAGAGACAGCAGTGTACTTCATGTAAAGAAATAACTTGTGACCAGGGTATGAGATGGCAGAGATAACTTTCCTGTAGTTTAGAAGTTCTTTAGATCCTGCTGATTTCATATAAAACATTTTCCACTTTAGCCAAACAATGTTTGACATGGACATGCCTAAATAATAAACATAGTTTCATAGATAGGGTCTGTGAATTAGTAACTTTTCTTCTTTTGATTGTTTTTGGAGTCATTTTATCATGAAAGAACAGAAAAGGGAGAGAAGCCAAAATTCGGAGCTGTTAATTTTATACTATTTGCTTGATTTTATACTATTTGCTTGATTTTTATACTATTTGGTTTTATACTATTTGCTTGATTTTTTATACTATTTGATTTTATACTATTTGCTAGATTTTTTTATTTTTTAAAAGGATGAGGAAAATAGGAAAAAAGTGACTACTGGATAAAATAAAATTTGGATTTTGTATTGGATTTTATGATTCATGACTGGGAATATGGGGGAATCAGTGGTGATCTGTTATCTAAAATTACTTTTCTATTGTGTATGTGCCATTCTTTAAAACTTCTCTTGGAAAAATTTTAGCTAAGTGAAAAAATAACAGAGTAAAATTTAGGATATTTGAATATGGAAACTACACTAAACCTCATCTTGGTCATCACATGCCCCATTTATTACTGTACTTAAATCTATCCTCTATAAACCATTGTTCACTTTAGGAAATTGTTTTAGGTTCTGCCTCATCTCCCATTCATAGTTTCACCCGGGTGGCAACTGACCAGAAACAATAGTAACTGTGCAGCTTAGTAGGTAATAATTAGTCACACACACATTGCTTGGAGGGTGAAGGAAAGGTCACTTTGAAAGTGTCTGCTGCTGCATTCATTTTTTTTTTAGAGCCACTTTAAATCAATATGTTACTAAACCAGATTTCTGAGCCTGATTGGTTTTAAAAATTCAGAACTCGTATCACCTTTATTGCTTATCTACAAAAAACTGGGCATCAGGAAAATGAGGATCTAGCCCTAGGTCTGCTGCTCACTAGATCTGAAGCCCTGGTTAAGCTCCCTTCTTCAGCAGGCCCCGTGTATTCATCTAAAAATGGAAACTGGACAGAATATTCCATCTGGTATTATTCTAGGTAAAGCTTGCTCAGTGCAGATATGGGAAGATGGAACAACCCACTTGTAAAGAAAGAGATTTTAAATCATGGTGTGGAAAGAAACCTAAAGGGGAAAATGTCACTTAGGCAAATGATACATGGATACAGTCCCTTCTTAGTTACTGTACCATCTTTTTGTTTTCCTGTCCATTTTTCCTTCTTTGTTTTCTGTCTCCTTTTCTTCCTTCTGCATTCCCTCCCTTTTAATCCTGTCTTTCTTTCCATCTATCTCTCCTTTTGTATGTCTTCTCCTCATTTTCTTTTAATGTTTCCTTCACTTGAGTACTCTTA
>NW_016803819.1:2058610-2060172 GCF_001698545.2 Rhinopithecus bieti
AAAAAAAAAAAAAAAAAAAAAAAAAAAAACGAAAAGCCTGCAAGTGATTACTGCATGTGTAACTTAGTGAACTCTACCTGTAATGGATGCCAGACAATCTTGATGGGAAATGAAAGTATAATCTAGACAGGCACACAGCAAGTATCATTCCAGGGAATCAAAGCAACTGGATGAAAACGTACACAGGCTCTGGATTGCTCCCGAGTGCCTCTGTCAAAATTTGGAAATATTTCCACATAATAGGTGGGAGTCATTCAACAAATATTTTGTGAGCTTCTGTGTACCAAGCACAATTTTTAGCACTGGGTTAGAGTCTCAATGAACTTTTATCATCAATGCAGAAAAGCTCTATGTTCCCTATTCTTAATTTGTTTTCCATAAAAGTTTCAAATCTTTTATAGATTTTAAAATCTTGTTTCTTTCTTAAATTAAAAAAACCCTAGCAGATTGGGAGGCCAAGACGGGCAGATCATGAGGTCAGGAGATGGAGACCATCCTGGCCAACATGGTGAAACCCCATTTCTACTAAAAATACAAAAATTAGCTGGGCGTGGTGGTGCGTGCCTGTAGTCCCAACTATTTGGGAGGCTGAGGCAGGAGAATCACTTGAACCCAGGAGGTGTAGGTTGCAATGAGCCGAGATTGCACCACTGTACTCCAGCCTGGTGACAGAGCGAGGCTCAGTCTCAAAAAACAAAAGCAAAAACATAAAACAACAAAAAACCCTACCAGATATCCAAGCAGGTAAGGACATCCCATTTTTTTCCCCTGTTAAAAACAGAAACATGAAAACATTTTTTAAATCAAATCCAAACTGGACTAATGCTTTCAATCTAAGTCCTTGTTGATGGTTTATTTCCATGGTATACTACTTGCTTTCTATTTCTTCAAATTTCAAAGGACTTAAAATGGTCCACTTATTCATTAATATGTACTTTAGGTCAATATATGCTGCAGTGAAGTAATCAGGGTCTAAATACTTTAAGGAATTCTTGACTGGTTTATGTGATAGATTTACACTCCCTTCCCCCTCACTGAAGTTACTGTGGAAAAAAGAAGTGCAGTTTGTTTTTTCTAGTGTTTATTTGTTGATGTGTTAAAAAAAAAACTTTGAAATAATTTTGCAGGAACTCTTATATTTCATTGTATGAATATTTCGAAGTAGCTTTTCTGTTTATAGTTAGAGAGTAAACATGGGTGCATATTTGAGCATGCATGTGTGTATATTTGAACATAGCAAGCATATTTTCCTGCTTATGGCTTATTCCCAATGCTAATTTATGTCCGGAGCAGAAAAGAACAAATATTTGGATAGGATTGCTTCTTGTACACATATTTTCAGGTCTGTCTAATTAAGTAAGATTTCAGACCTGTGTTAAAAATACTTGCATGAAGATTTTGGAAGTGCAGTCCGATTTCAGTTTGGCAGTGGTCTATAATCAAGGCAGAATCTTCAATGGTTAATCTTTGAGAATACAACTATGAACAGTCCTAGTTCTAATTGGACTTTTTCTATTTCCAGACGTTATAAAGCATCATCTTTTTTTTTTTTTTTTTTTTTT
>NW_016803819.1:2061647-2071227 GCF_001698545.2 Rhinopithecus bieti
AACATCCTCTTTTTTTTTTTTTTTTTTTTTTTTTTTCCTGAGATGGAGTCTCGCTCTGTTGCCCAGGCAGGAGTGCAGTGGTGTGATCTCTCCTCACCACAAGCTCTGCCTCCCGGATTCACACCATTCTCCTGCCTCAGCCTCCCAAGTAGCTGGGACTACAGGCATGTGCCACCATGCCTGGCTAGGTTTATTTTTTTGTATTTTTAGTAGAATTGGGGTTTCACTGTGTTAGCCAGGATAGTCTCGATCTCCTGACCTTGTGATCTGCCCACCTCGGCCTCCCAAAGTGCTGGGATTACAGGTGTGAGCCACCACGCCCAGTCAAGCATCATCTTTTTATACTGTACTGTGGAACTTTAATCCCACTTTGTCCTTCTACATTTTGTTTTCTAAGTAATTTTATTCAGTGCCCGAAATCACAAAACTTAAGCCTTAAAAAATAATACATTCTTCTGATCTCATTATATATGTTAGCTTCGAGTACATCTTAGTGGCATTTAAGGAAAGATCACAATTTAGAATCTGCTATTCTGACAATATTTTCCTTTCTCTTTCCTTGACTAGGAGCCTTGATTATAGTAGGAAGCTGAAAAATGTAAGTGTTTTAACTTCCAAACTTGTATCTTTGATGGTTCAAGTGTAAAATTTAGCTAAATTCAATGCTTCTCATATGCCTTGCCAGAAAAAGTCCTTAGAAAGAAGTATATGTATTTCATAGAATAATTAATGACCATGATAGAAATAAAAATAGTAAATTGTGTATGTGTTGGGCTGGGGTGGTGGTGGTTCTCTTTATTTTAGATAAGTGCTCAATCCAGAAATAAACAAGTGAAAGCTTGTGCTCTGTTTATGCTCTGTTTATGATTCAGTTTCTTAAACACAAAACGATCAGGCTCAATACTAACATTAGCCCCTTTCCATTTGTAGGCACAGATGGGATTATTAAATTAAGCAGTTTGGCAAATTGTTGTAGGGTAAGATCTGCATAATATGAATAGTGTTGACTGCCATGAGTCTATACTCTGTGTATTTTGTTCTCCTTTTAATCTTTTGCATTTTATTAGTACTTGCCAAAATGAACTTTTGTAGATCTTATTTTCAAAAGGCAAGTATGTTACTGCTGTTTTATTTTCAATTTAGATTGAGGAATGAAAGAAGTTACATTCTGCCTCTAAAATTTTAAAATTGGCTGAAATCTCTTTTAAAAAAATCTCCCCAGGTGCTATTATATTTGATTGACATTTTCTTTCTTATCTTCTTTTCCTCCTCTGTAAAACTAGAGGTATATGCCATTTTTCATCATAAAATTTTAAACAAATCAGAAAACCTTTAACCTAAAACACAACACAGTGTTTTTTCCATTCCCCCATTATACCTTTTAAGATAGCCACATACTCTCAGCACACGTTAGTTATTTTACGGTCCTAGTTAATGTCCTGACATTTGAATCTCCGGAAATTTATTTGTAAGCAATCAGTTCAAAAAGATGTTCTGGAAGTTTTGAGGGGCTCATGAAGTAAAATTTTCCCACAGAGGTAGAAAACAGAATCACCTCTTAGCATCAATGCGCATAACCATACTTTGGGTCTGTCGCCAGCTGGATTCATGTAACTATATCATGTTGTCCAAAGCATTTTCTGGCCTACCAAGTAGAAGGAGGCACAATAAGTACTTCCCAACCTGGCTGAAGCAATAAGACAGAATGTGAAGAGAAAATACTCCTCTTAGTTTCTACATGGGCCTCAGTTCCCTGTAATTCAGTGTGAAGGAGCTCATCTTCAGCTGACTCTGCTGGGTTTCATGGGAAGTGAATGTGAGGAGGATTTGCTTTTGTGGACAGTTTCTTCAGAAATACAAAACAAAAGTAACTTGGGACTGTAGCTTCAGACCGTTGAATACTCATAGACATCCTTAAATATCCAAGGTGGTTTAATTGGTAGCAAGCCTTGTCAAGGCTCAAAATTTCCCATCTCAGATTAATGGGAATCTAACTATACCCCAAAGCTAGGTATCTGCAGATCACATTCTTCATGACACTGCTTTCCTTCTACTTTCATTAGTAGAATTATGTTGATCCTGTGCTTGGAAACACTAATTAACCTTTATCACTTGTTTGGGATTTTTTTTGCCAATGACCTTAGCAGAACCTCTGTGCCCACAAGTAGAAATTATGAGCCTTCAAAAGCACCTTTCTCAAAAGGAATTGACAGTCTCTTTCATTGCTTCTCTGGATAAAGATTCCAAAGCATTTTGAAAATTTTGCTGCCTAATTGTGAAACTTTCACTACATAAAAATAGTGTTGGTGGATTAATTTTTCCTTCTTGCTGACTTAGAGATCATTTCCTTACAACCTAACTTTTCCTAACATTGGAGTCGTTTTAACTACTGAACCATGTTTGTGTTGACTGACATGGCATTGGGTTCTTATTAAAGTGATTTTACATTTAATGAATACCTCATGGGTGGTGGTTTTTTAAAATCAGTGTAAATCAACTCTTTCCTTCCTGCCTTCCTGTTAGTGGTGCATTATTGACTCCTTAGTTTCAATGTCATTCTTGAGGGAAAAATCTGCTCTTGTGCGTTTTGTTCCACAGGTATTAGTTACCATTTACTGGCTGGGAAAAGCAGCGAATAGCTGCACATCCTACAGCGGAACGACACTGAACCTGAAGGAGTTTGAAGGATTGTTGACTCAGATGCGAAAGGTAACTTGGCTTTTCTTCTTTATCCCTGAGCGGTAGACAAGGTGGGAAAGCTACACATTTGCTTGTTTTTAAGATTACTGGACTACTGGGTTGTGGAATGGTATGGGCCAAAGATAGGCACTCAAGGAAATGATCACTTGTCTTACTAATGACGTCTTTGCCTCACACATCTCACACCTACCTGCACTTTCATACCCTTCACAGAACAGGAGTTCTGAGCTCCATCCAACTTTTTAATCCCAAAAGAGCAAATTCAGTCTGTCAGTATATGCCTTTGTATGCCAAGAAGCTCAGTGCTTGTTTTCTTGGGGAAATAATGCTTGAATTAAACAATGCAGTATTATGCAAAAATGAAGACTTGCTCTGCACTTTTGTCCTAAAGGACGTTTTGCTTACCCACTGGCATCTTGGTGTGGGTGAGGTAACGAGAGCCAACCTCTTACCTTGGCATACACTCTGGACAAGCCGGGATACTTTAAATGCATTCTCCTCTAGCATGTGCATGTTATGGTCACTGTTTTTGAATGACATAGGAATTTGGAAAACATTTCATACATTGTTAAAAGCTTCATTTGTTTCTTTGAGTATAGAAAAGACTGACCTAAGGGAGGGATTTGTCAAGGAAACAGTTGGATGTTTCATGTGTACTTGCCTGAATGTTTCATGTGAAGGTCCAGCAATATATGTAACTCATACAAATGGCTAGTACATAGTATTACCCAAGAGAGGCCCTCCCAACCCGCCTTAGTGAGCAGGTAAGGCTTTTTTATAATAGACTTCCATGCACTTTTTCTATTTTTTTATTTTTTTGAGATGGAGTCTTGCTGTCACCCAGCCTGGAGTGCAGTGGCGCAATCTCAGCTCACTGCAACGTCCGCCTCCCAGATTCAAGTGATTCTCCTGCCTCAGCCTCCCAAGTAGCTGGGATTACAGGCAGCTCCCACTAAGCCTGGCTAATTTTTGTATTTTTAGTGGAGACAGGGTTTCACCATGTTGGTCAGGCTGGTCTTGAACTCCTGACCTCAGGTGATCCACCCACCTCGGCCTCCCAAAGTGCTGAGATTACAAGTGTGAGCCACCACACCCGCCCCCTCCAGGCATTTTGGATAAAGTCCACAGTAGAGGACAAATAATTGAGGCCTTACTCGTCCTCATTTCTCTAGTATGCAAAATAAATGAACTAGAAACATTCAGTTCCTTGCAATTTTTCTTTTAATACTGAAAGCAAGAATTGGTTCCAATTTTCTAAACATTTATTTTCCTTTCCTTAAATTAAAGCTAATAGTCCTGATAGTTCTTCACATTTGGCTAAGGCCAGTATGGCTCATATATTTATAAATGGACAAAGCTTTCATATTGGTCATAACGCACATACACAAAGTATTTTAAGCTGAATTCCTTTAAAAATAAAATAAACACACATACACAATGAAGCACAACTCATTGCTTCTCAGTCTCACCTCTTATTTGCCCTTTAATTTCTCATCTAACATCCAGTCTGGATTTGAGAAGTCTAAATGTTTATTGTTTTTATATTAAATTTGGACTTGAATAATAATAGATGGGTCATCAAGCTCTGTCTCACAGTTCCCCTGCTAGATTCTGTTGGAATCTGATTTATTCTCATGATTGACATTTCTTACTACTAGTCCAGCGCCTGTAGAATGTGAGAAGCTATTGGTTTCTTCAGCTCTCCTAGCTTCTCTTTCTACAGTTAGTTGCTTCAACTGCTGTAAAATGACCTGTTGTTAACAGCTGTTACCCTTTATGTTGAATGTAGATAACATCACAGGACATGATGGAGTAAGTAGTATCCCAGGATACATGACTCTTAGCAAAAATGGCCAGCCATGATACTGCCATATCTCCATCTAGAGAGAAAATGACTTGAACTTCACTGGTCTATCCAAGCACCTGGAAGTACTAGTTTTATAGGTAATATATATAATCTCATTTTGTCAGTTAGGATCGGGTTCAGCTGGGAAACGCAAAAGCCTCAAAACAACAGATAAAATAAGATAACAATTTATTTCTAATTCACTTAAACGAGACGTGGACATGAGCAGTCCAGGGCTGATGTGGGGTTCCATGTCTTTTCACCAACAGAAGGCCCAAGCTTCTTTGTCTTTTTGTACGAACATTTTCAACCCATGGCTCTTCCCCTGCTTATCCAAGATGCCTCTTCAGGCTTTAGCCATCACATCCACATTCAGCCAAGAGAAAGGAGGAATGGCGGGGAGAAGATTCTATGCTCTCGCTTTAAACACACCTCTGGGAAATTACACACTACACACATACTTACATCTTACAGACTTGAACTTGGTCATGCACCCATACCTAGCTGCAAGCAAAGACTTGGGAAAAGTAGACTTTATTTCAGCTAAAACTGTAGGCATTTTATTAGGAGAGCAGATATTGAGGGACAACTGTATTCTCTTCTGCACATATGCAGGCTGAATAAATTCTTTTCTTTCACAAAGGAGATTATCCACAAATTTTATATTCATTTTCTACTGGGTGAAATGTGCATAAAATGATACAATAGGGTGTAACTTGTTAAGTTCTGTAGTAAAGGTGACCCAGGTAGAGCCCTTGGCATAAAGTCTGGCATGTAGTAGGTATACATAGATTGCTTCTATTGCTGTATTTTTTTTAAAGGAACTCTGAAGTCATAGTGACAGTGGCCTTTCACTGAGACTGGATATGTCGGAAAAGTCCTTCCAAAGAAAGTGGCACTTCAGCTGAACAGAAGGGATTTACTACAAGAATATTAAGATTGAAGGGACACCCATGGGGACTAGGATGACCCTAGAGATTTCAGGATCTTTCTCTCATCTCTTATCTCTCCTTAAACTCATTCTTTCTTCCTATAGGCAAACATTCCCTTGTAACAGGGAGCATGGCCGATATAATCCCCAGGATTATTTGCTTCTAGCTCCTTGCCCAGAAAAGCAAGGGAATTCTTTCCCCTGGCCCCAAGTGTAAAATTCCTAGTAATGTACCCTGACCCTGTGTGGACCTTATTCCTGAAGCAGTCACTGTGATCAGGGGCAAGTGATACCATGACTGGCCCAGGCTATTCCTGTTTCAGCGGGTGAGAGGTATTACAGGAAGAAAGGGAAAAGGGGAGGGAGCATGGTGGGCAAGCAGATGCAAGATTTCTGCCTAAAAGAGCAACCATCTCAATTTCTAGTCCCTCAACCCACCTTATGTTTTTTTCATGATACTTATCATCCAACTTAGTATTCATTTGTGTCTTTCTGCGTATTTTTTGTCTTCTCTACTGGAACTTAAGGCCCATGAGGACAGGGTATTTGTTGACTTTCTGGAATGTTTTAGAACAGAACAGTGCCTGTCACGCAGAAGATGCTCAGTAGATATTTGTGGAATGAACAGCTTCCACAACCAGAGGATGGTGGGTGGAGAGTGGCTGAGCAGGCTAGAAAAGTAGAACCCTAAAGCCCTCTAGATCAGAGTGAGCCACCTTACAAATCACAAAGGGAGCAGAAAAATGTTGAGCGGTAAAAGAGAGGCATCTGGAGTTTCTCAGAAACGGTTAAGTCATCCACCAATCCTAGCTGGTTCTTGTTATGTCTGAGAAAGGGGGACAGGAAGAAGATGAGTAAAATAATCTCAAAATTTCATGATGCTAGTAGTTCTCACCCCTTCATTAATATACTTTGACCAGAATAACTCAGTAGCAGTTAGCACAAGGGACTGAGATTCTAGATGAAAAGCAGAGACAATGTTAATTAGAGCCCAAGAAAGGAGAATGTAGATATGCTAGTCTCTGTTGGTTTATATCTTCTACTCGCCCTCAGAAGCTTCACTTTAAGTGACCAGAAAATGAGATATGGTGACTTGATGGGAACCAATAGAATTGCCCATCCAGCTGATATCCTTATTTTTATTTCTGGCTGAAGAGCCAGCCTGTCACTTCACCCTGAGCTTCCTAGGGACGAGCTTGGCCAAGGACAGCCATGGGTGGCCTGGTTTTCACTGTTTCAACTGGCCATGCCATTCAGCTCCCAGCTCTTGCACTTGGTCCAAGGTTTGACTCTTGGCTTTCTACACAGCCATGAATATAACAGCCTTTCTGTTTTTCCTTCCCATAACTAGCTGTGAGAAAGCAGCTAACGCTCCAAGAGGCATGTCGACGTTCTCCTTTCTTCTCCTGTGGTTTGTAGGGTGAGGGTGGGGAAGACATTTGGGCCTGTGGGGAGCCTTTCTGACATTATTTTCTTGAAACCCTAGTTGTATAATGGCTGCGCCAAGGAGCTTGTAGTTGTGTCATTTCCAGATGTGACCAGCGGTCTGGCTCCCTGAGTGTCTGCCTTCCCTGATGGGAAATTAGGCTCAAGACATCTAGACATGGGATATAAATGAAAAAAGAGATAGAGGAGTATCAGGATGTGTGGAAAGCTGTGTCCTTAGCTACATTTATAAATGTTTTATGATTTGTATATATTGAAATTTACCTATTTGAGAGAATAAATTGTACTAATTGTAACTATAGCTAACACTTTCAGAGCACTTGTTCTGTAATAGGCATTTTTCTGAATACTTTCCATGTATGAACACATTTAACCCTCCCAGCAACTCTATGAGATAGTCGTTATTATTAGTCCCATTTTACAGATGAGAAAACTGAGGTCTGGAGAAATTAAATAACTTGCCTAAGGTCACACAGCTGGCAAGGGGTAGAGCCAATATTTAAACCCAGCCAGTCAGGATTCGGAGACCATTCTCTTAACCATTACCCTAAACTCCTTCTCTTTTGCACTAATCGTGCTCCATATAACGTTTCTGTCAACAGTGGACAGCATATATACAGTGGTCCTAGAAAATTAAAATCAGGTTGAGTATCCCTAATCTGAAATCTGAAATGCTCCAAAATCCAAAACTTTTGAGCAAAGACATGACTCTGAAAGAAAGTGCTCACTGGAACATTTTTGGATTTTGGATTTTCAGGTTTGGGATGATGCTGAACTGGTTAGTGTAATGCAGATATTTCCAAATCCAAAAAAAGTCAGAAATCCTGAACAGTTTTGGTCCCAAGCATTTGGATAATGGAGACTCAATCTGTAGCACATTTTTACTGTTTGTTTTCTATGTTTAGATATGTGTGGATGCGCAAATACCATTATGTTGCAGTTACCTACAGTATTCAGTGCAGTCACATGCTGTACAGCTTTGCAGCATAGGAACAATGAGCTGTACATATAACCTAGGTGTGTAGTAGGATTGGCCATTTAGGTTTGCGTGAGTACACACTATGATGTTTGCACAATGGTGAAATCTCCTAATGACATATCCCTGTCATTCAGCAACACACAACTGTATTTATAGTTTTGCAATCTAGTCATAATAGCGTTTAGCTGAGGAACATAATCCAGGTTAGCATCATCTACAGAATAAGGAGGCAGTAAGTGTCTAGTAGTAGAGAAGATGCTGATGCTGGAACTGTAACTGTATCGAAGATGATCACATATTTTCAGGTATACCATTTGGGATTTGGAGACAGAGTTTTGGGTTGGAATCACAGCTTTGCCACTAACTATGTGATCTCAGTCAAGTTACTTAACCTCTTTGATTCTTATTTTTGTTCTTCTGTAAAATAGGGATAATGCTAACCATGTTGTAGGATGAGTGGTTGTGAGGATTAAATAACATAACATGCAAAAAGCATCAAGTATAGCCACAGACACATAATAAGTGTTCAATAAAAGTGACCTTTGTTTTTTAGCCATTTGGCCTATTCTCAGTAGGTAAATAATCCAAGATGATTACTTGCATTTCCAAAGAAATTAAATATGAAACCATATCCAATTTGGGTCTATAATTTTCAGTGAGTCATGAGTTCTTCCTTTTCTTTCCTTTTTCAGGCCTGGCTTTTGTTCAAGTTCTGGTTAACTTTTGACCTAAGAGTAAGCTACCTTAATTTCCATAACTGGAATTTCTGCCTTCCTCTGGAAGGTCATGCTGGCTCTACTCACCCAGGCCATTTGACAACCTATTCTTCAGGGCATTCATCAGTCCTCAGTCTGGAGGCTGCAGGGTGCTCCTCTCAGTCCTGCCCTTGTCCTCTTGTCCACTCCCTTCTCTTCATGCAGAGCTGTGTGTGTCTTGTAAATTACAGCCACTCTGTCCCCCCCAAAGGGCCTCCTGCTGCGGAGTATGTCAGAGGCTCTGGATATAATTGATAGAAGCAGCCAGCAAAGGCACTTCCTGCAAAGGCATGGGCTCCCGTGGGCATCCTAGACAGTTTAGACCAGTTTCCAAAACTGCTAACATGAAGAATATTTATTTTTCCTTTCTATTGGGAATGCGGAGGGGACTTTCGCGAGCATCCCAGGAAATCTGCAGTGTGGCATTCCAGTCTTTGCGGATGAGAACATGCCTCTCTGCCAGTGTTATCCACAGTCCTAATTTTAAGCGACAGTCTGGACGATATTAAATTGAGGTTTATCTTTGAGTGACCAGAGTTATTTTTGTTTTAGTCAGCCTGGACTATTGTAATTAATGCTAAGACACTGGCGGGAACAAGGCTTTTATTATAATACGAGGGTGAGGATGGCTTTGACTGACCTTTCTTCTGCTGGAGTTTCAGTGTTTTAGTATGTGCTGCTTGTGCTGGAAAGAATTTATAATCACAGGCTGTCAAAGACAGCCATTGTTCTCCCTGCTCTGAACATGTGGGTCAGCCACAAGTGCTTTCAGCTCCCCCAGCGCCAAGAGCTGGCCGAGAGCGAGCATGCCTGGATTCTTCTGAGGCATCAGGAAAAGCGTTTTGCATATTTTCATTGCTTTTTTTTTTTTTTTTTTTTTTTTTTTTTATTTTTTTCCCCAAAAAACCCCCCCTTTTCGGAAG
>NW_016803819.1:2073759-2101306 GCF_001698545.2 Rhinopithecus bieti
TTTTAACTTTTGCCTCAAAGACAGCTCCCTTTCAGAGCAGGAATTTCCCTTCAAGGTAGCAGGAGATGAATGCGTGCTGCTCCAAGATTTTACACAACTGATTCTGCAGCAAAGACAAATGCTGCCTGTATTTGCCAGATAGCATAAACAGGAGCAAAAGTTGTACAGCTAAACTAGGGCCTCATTCCCAGGACAGACATGCAGTTATGGATTCCGAAAGACAAGTCAAGGTTAAGGTTTTGGTTTTTTGTTTTTGTTTTGGACTATCATTGTACTGCTGTGAATCCAAACTTTGTGATCCTTTCTTCTAATTCTTTCTCTACTTTTTTTTTTTTTAAACCTAGGGAGTATGAGTTATTTGGGGATTTAAAAAAAAATATTGTGTGTGATTTTCTGATTGGGAAATTTGCAGCAAAGGAGGCTCGAGGAACAGAGTGATGACTTTTCAATGATGATTGATCCTGTAACTGGTTGCCACAACCTTTCCATTCTGATGTGATATGCAGGGGTTTTTTTGGAGACCACTGGAGACCCATCTTCCTGATAGTGTAGGCTAGAGTTATGTCTGTAACCCTTTCATTTTCTTTTTGAACAGGAGACTGATGACATTGAGAGTCCTAAACGCAGTATCCGAGACAGTGGCTACATCGACTGCTGGGATTCCGAGCGCAGCGACTCCCTCTCTCCTCCTCGCCACGGCAGAGATGATTCCTTCGACAGCCTGGATTCCTTTGGCTCCCGCTCTCGGCAGACGCCTTCACCAGATGTAGTCCTCAGGGGAAGCAGCGATGGTAGGTTGGAGTCTTAATAAACTGTCCATCTTGGAATTAAACATTTGCAGGGGCTGCACTGCGGCTGGCAGAGGGATGGGCACTGGGAAAGCAGGCTCCATATTCACCTTGCTGGAACTTAGTAATTCTATAAACTGGCAGAAAAAAGAAGTCTTTGAATGTTGTTTTTCATGGTCCTTAGAATTTTGGTTGGCTTTGCCAGGAGTTTATTTGAGCACTGCCTCAGTGAGCATATCTTCTATTGGAAAATGTGTTACATCATTCCTCCCTTGGTCTCAGTGAATCAAGACACTGTGCAGACCATTAGCTCATAAAGTGTGTTGGAGGTTTATATACTCTGGGCATGAGGAAGGGAAATGTTTGAATGAGTACCACACTATATAAGTGAAAATGGATCAACTTCCAGTAAACTGGAAATGAACTGTACACACTTTGGAAAGTTCTGAAGCCTGGGATTGTGCAACTTTAATTGGTATGGTTTTTGGCAATCTGTTTGATGCTTATGATACCTGACTGGTATAGCTAGCACGATGCAGGTTGCCGTTAATGTATAGTGGACAACCCAGGCTGCCTGCTTGTTCTGAAGCTGGGATTGATTTAAACCCTGTGGGTTTTATATCACTTGGAAGAAATGATCATTTTCTTTACAAAATGTGTAATCATGTAACTTGATATAAACATAATGCCTATTTTTCAGAAGCTGTTTGTCTTACTTATACTTATCTTGTACCTTTGTACTTTTAGAAGGAAAGATGGTTTGGTTCTACATATTCTACATATATAAACTTGCAGAAAATCATGAGGGCTGGTGGGGAATTTTTAAATTGTTTCCTTTTTTAATGCATTGCTTGGTTGATGCTACTATATCTAGCTAATATATCTTAAGCCTACTCTGAGATCAGAATTATATTTTGTAGCTAAAAGATCCCTTCTAGCTATAAAATTCTGTTACGAAAATACTTGACTATTTAATGTGTCCAGGATCTAAGTTAATTCCTTGGTACACAGTATCTCATTTAGTCCTCAGCTGAGATTTTAAAGATACTCACTCAGCATCTCAGTCAACACTCCCACAGAGCTGTGAGACACTACTTATTCTTACTTCACTGATGAGCCTTTGAGAAGTTAAGTAATCATCTCAACATTTACAAGTTACAAAAAAATCACTGTCAGAAAGAAGCATAACAATGTTAGCTTTAAGAAGTGTGAATGCAAAATCTATGCTCTTAAGCTTAATTTACCCACACTTCTTTCTCTTTGCCTAATAGATGTTTTATTCTGGAATGACTGCAACTAATGCTTTTGTTTAGGACTTAAACTTTCCAGCAAATAGTTTAACCTTGGGGCCACATAGTATGTGACTCCTAAAGAATTCCAGGATGCATTGTGAACCTCTTGCAAAGCATTTCTAAAATGTTATATGTCATCTTAAGTGCCCCCCCACACTATTAGAAGTTAAATACCAAATTCACAATCTAAGTGAGCTTTAACATAACCAAAGAGTAGATTTACTTTTCCGAAACATACCTTAACCAAACAAACGATTTCATCCGTATTATTTTGATTAGTTGTTTTAAGTTATTGCATTTTCTTCATCCTGTTTTTTTCTTAGCTGGTAAGGTAGATCATTTATCATTACCGGCTTTGGGGTGTTCAAAGTTTAAACGAATCACATCTTGAAGGATGATTACTAATAATATACTAATATGTGTGAAGTACAATGTAGTTTGCAGCAATTAAAATTGATAAGCTAGAGTGTTTTTATGAATGTTTTCTCCATCCAAAAAACATGAAATTAGAGCTTCACAAAACACCATCCATGAAAGAGCTCCTTATACACAGATTTTACCAATCAACCCGATACCTTAAGGCTTATGTTCTTGTAAACTAATCAAGACCTAATGAGATTCTTAAAGAAAAACAACACATTTCTTAATCTGCCATTTAAAATGTAGTATAATTTTAGCCAAATAGATGTTGGATTTCATAAGAGTTTATAGTATGTTTTTAAATGATGCTAATTAAGAAGACTGCTGGTCCTAATAAACACTTCCAAATTTGAAAAAAACTTGTTTTTTTAAATCTTGAGAATTTATTTCCTAGGACTCACAATCAATTGGGGAATATCTTACCATGAAATTCTTCAACTCTATGTTGGCCAATATAGACATCTTTCATTTTATTATTATCCATTCCCATTAATCCATTCAATAAAGATAATCAAGGGCCATACTCATGAGAGGCATCATGATTCTGTGGTTTGGACACAGAGCTACCTGGTAGGATGCTGTAGATCCCAGGGTTGATTCAACAAATCTGTCTTGCTAGACAGGTGCCCAATTTCTCCCCCAGCATTAATAGCATCTCTTATGAGTCCACACAGTGGGCTTCATTGAAGAGGAAATAACAAAACCCTCTACCCAGATGTTTTCAAAATTAAGAACATATTTTGTAAATATGATGCATTAGGTTAAGTAAACAGTCTAATGTTTCATATCAAAGATGTGCTGAGGAAGGGAAACAAGTAATGAGAGAAATCAAAGTGCTAGAGGAAGATTAAAAGCGAAGGGTTGGGGTGTGTATGGCAAAGATACGTTTAAAAAAAAAAAAAAAAAAAAAAAAAAAAAAAACCTCCAGTAACTGAGAGAGAAGTGTGGACTCATGGAAAGGAAGAATCAGACTTGGATTAAAAAAAAAAAAAATCACTGGCCGAGCGCAGTGGCTCACGACTGTAATCCCAGCACTTCAGGAGGTTGAGGTGAGCGGATCACCTGAGGTCAGGAGTTCAAGGCCAGCCTGGCCAACATGGTGAAACTCCATCTCTACTAAAAACACAAAAAGTTAGCTGTGCATGGTGGTGGCCGCCTGTAATTCTAGCTACTCAGGAGGCTGAGACAGGAGAATCACTTGAACCTGGGAGGTAGTGAGCCAAGATCACGCCATTACGCTCCAGCCTGGATAACAAGAGCGAAACGAAAAAACCCCCTCAAAAACTTTACACCCTCCTCAAAAAAAAAAAAAAAAAAAAAAAAAAACCCAACATCATCAATCTCATGCTAGATTACATTCTCCTAACTCTGGACATAAATGGAGAAGCCACCTTAGTAAATTTCCATGTTCACAGGGAGAAGTGAAGTCAAAACTTTTGAGGTGTCAGCCTTAGATAAGAAGACTCTGACACTTCCCAAGGGTATACTGGGCCAGCCACCTCCTAGGTGCTTTATGTCATCTCATTTAATTCTTGTGACAACCTCCGTGTATCCCATGAGGACCCTGAAGTATAGAAGATTTAAGTGTCACAGGGTCACACAGCTAGTAGATGGTAGAGCTGAAATTTTAGACCCTTGCCTCTAAATCCGTAAACCTATACTTCTTTCAACTGAGCTACTCTGTCCTGGAGCATTTGCAAGGCTAACATTTCTTGAAGTGTCCTAGACATTCACCAAAGAATAATTGTGGGAAAAAATTATTTGCTTATGTTGTTAGACAACATATTTGGAGACTTTCACTCAGTATATTATAGATAATATAAATAGGTATCTGTATCTATATATATGTGTGTGTATAGATACTATACACAAATTGGATTCATAGATTATAGGATTTTAGAATTGAGGGACCTGAGATAACTCTAATCCATCACTAAGCTTTCATAGTTGATTGAAGAATCATTTGCTTTATTTGTTCAACAAAGTGCAGCACTTCTTGTAGTCACGACACTTTTATCAGAGGACATTTTCCCAAGACAGGTGTGTCACAGAGGAAAGAACTTTGGAAGTCAAGAGAACAGAAAGTAGAGTTTCACAACTGTCACTAATCAGCCCTGCAGCAGAGGTTCCTACAGTATCCCTGAGCCTCTGTTCCCACCTTTATAAAATGGGGATAGTATCAAATGGGGAAACAAATTCAAAAGTTTAGCAAGGTAAGGTAGTCTTAGTATTTGTTTGTAAAGCAATTCACAGGGAGCTCTAAACATTTCATTATGATACTGAGACAGATCTTGTTTAAAGACTGGGTGGAAAGGAGCTAAATTATGAGTCAAATACTGTACTAATAAGTAGTGAAATGGTCAAAACTTCAGAAGGAGGACTGAAAGCATGTGGCATGAATAATTCATAAACTGAATATTTCATCTGCAACAATGAACAACTTGTTTATGGTCAATGCCTTTAACTTTTACAGTCTTTTAAAAGCCATTATATCATTTAACCTCCAGGGCAAATCATTTTATTCCTGTTTTACAGAAAAAGACAGTCAAGTGTGTTAGAGACAACCCTAGGAGCCCCAGCTCATTTCTAACAGATCCAGAACTATTATGACATAAAGCGTAGCCAGCATTTATTAAGCACTTAGTCTGCCCCAAGCACTGCACCAATAGTTTTATATGTATCTGGTTCTTCCAACAGCTATGAAGCAGGTATATTATTATCCTTGTTTTATAAATTGGGAAACTGAGGCTTAAAATGCTGATGTAACATATGTAAAGTCTCATGGCTAATGAGCAGCAGAACTCAAAAGGAAGTGGCTCTGACTTAACACCAACCTTCTCTGCCAGGCTGCCACATCTCCTGGCTCTTAGTTTAAGGCTCTTTTCTTAAGGGTAAATAGGTATATATTTTATTTGTTACCAACATAGTTGAATAATCTTATAATGCTCTCATTGATTAATTGTTTTCAACCAGCATTGAAACAGTGGCTACTTATATGGTAGTGTTTGTTGGAATGATGGCTTCATTCTAATAGATCCTAGAAATCTAATAAGATGAGACTCAGCAAACAAGAATACAGTATAATTATTGGGGCTTTTGTCCAACAAGTGGCCAGTGTTGGGAACGTTGAATTCCTTTGTGTTGTCTAAAACAGTCTAAGCCAAACCAACTCATTTATTCATCAGATAATCTAAGGATGCCCACTGTGTACAAAGGCAATGGCATAATAACTACAAAAACTATAAAGCCCTTATTCTCAAAGTACAAGGTAGAAAGTGTAATGTGCCAGAAGAAAAGACAAGATCATGGGGTTATAGGGTTCACAGGAAGAACAGATTGCCTCCAGCTGTGGGAACCAGGAAGAGCTCCCCTGTAGAGGAACAACTTGAACCATTTCCTGGAAGCCAAACCCTTGGTATAATCCAAATTGATCACTTTTCTGAGTTTCTGTTCTTCTACATCTGTGCTTCTTGATTATGACTTAAGTTCTCTAGGTATGTTATGGGTTGGTTAAAGATGCCTCAAAGACAAAATGCTTCCTAATTTTTATTTGCTGGAGTATCTAGCATAGTGTAAGACATGCAGCAGGGCCTCAGTGAAAACTTCATTGTTAATTTCTGTTTTCTTCTTTTGAGAGTAGCAGAATCTCGGGAGGCATATAATCCTATTGCAGATGTGTTGCTAATTGTAATTCTCAGATACAGTTAGGCTTATGTCTGTATTTTGTAATTTTGCCCTTGTTGGGTTTTTTCCCTGATTTTTTTTCCTTCTTTTCCCACAGTGGAGTAATCTACATGGATCCTTTAGATTTGTTAAGTGAATGATTTAAGAAGGAATCCTTAGAACCCACAGATTGAACCACATCCCTAATGCGTGCTTAACATTGGGAACTTTCTGCTAGCCTAACACACTTTCTTAGCACCCATCCTCTTTACCCCAGGGAGAGGAAGTGACTCTGAATCCGACTTGCCTCATCGGAAGCTGCCAGATGTGAAGAAGGATGACATGTCTGCACGGCGGACTTCCCACGGTGAGCCGAAATCAGTAGTGCCTTTTAACCAGTACCTCCCGAACAAAAGCAATCAGACGGCCTACGTCCCCGCGCCTCTGAGAAAGAAGAAAGCAGAGCGCGAGGAATACCGCAAGAGCTGGAGTACCGCTACCTCCCCTCTGGGTGGGGAGAGGCCCTTCAGGTAAGGCCTGAGCGCCGCTGCCCTCTTCCTGACTTGGGCATTAGTGGTTTGGGAACTGCAGCTCCTGGAATCAGGTTAAATGACCAATTCAGAACTTTGATGGAAGATTACAGATGGAAGTGGGTGGGACAGATCTTTGGAGAGAGCTTGTCAGGAGAAAAATAGAAACTTCGTGAGTGCACCTAGAACAGTGCCTGGCACACAGTAGGTATTCAGCAACTGCTTGTCTAAATAAGCAGATTTCTGAAACCAATTCTGTTGATAGGACATTGAGAGCAAATCTGTCATCCATGTCCTTCTGCGGAGACTGCTTGACTCCCAATCCTGTCAGATTAGGCATGGAAAGATTCCTATCTTTATGCAAAAGATATTTTAAAATCTAGGCTTAAATTAATCTGATATAAGCTCAAATATGTGATGCATGGAATATGGTTCACAATCACATATAGAAATAGTCATAATAAATGGATTTCTCATCTCTTTAGAGAAACAGTGTTTTCCTTAATCTCTGATTATGCTTTTGTATTTATTTATTTATTTATTCATTTATACAGCAAGTATTTATTGAGCATCTACTATATGATAGGCATTGGGGACCCAATAACAAATAAGGCAGAGTCCCTGCCTTCAAGAATCTTACAATAAAATAAACTTGTCTAATAGTCCATCTGTACTATTATTTTCCATTGAATAAAGATTTTACTACAATTTTTAATTTGCTGAACAAACTAATGAATTTTACGTTTCCAGCAGAAAAGCTTTTTGCCTTTCATTATCAAGTCTGGGATAACTCTCAGTGTTGCGGGTATGATGCATTGTATAAATTAAATGGTTGCATTGAATTTTCTTCACATTATCACATTATATTGTGTGCTATGACTTCCTTTTCTAAAGTGAAAGTAATGTCAGAATAGCGGGGAGATGACATGGGGTCTGCTCCCCAGCCCAGTCTGTTAGTTTGGTAAACCATATCATCCAACTCACTAGCTTTCCTGAAACGATAGAGGAAGAGGGGAGTGAAGTGGGGTCTGCTGGTGAAGACGACCCAGCTGGCCAAATGAATCCTGGTTGGAAGCCTTCCGATGGTGGGTGTGAATTACCCGACGGCAGTGGTAAGGAGCACCCTTCTTCAGACGGGGCTGTGGTGGCCCCAGCTCCCAAGTCTGAAGAAAAAGCTGCTGTTGAGATCCAAAAGCGCAAAAGGCTAGAGCAAGCTGGAATCAAGGTCATGCCAGCAGCACAGCGCTTTGCCAGGTCAGCTCTGGGCTGAGGGCTGGCCTGACTGGCTTTCTGCATGCCTGGGGGTTTGGAATCTGTCTAGAGAGTTGGAGTTTTCATCTTATTTTTCCACTTCCCGCTTTTCCTATTGCATCACTGTTCCCTCCTCTGAGCACATAGACAATAGTCTTTGCCTTAAGGCATGGCTCTGCTGAGTACCTCCTGGGTATTTTAAATGAAGGTGAAGAGTGAGCTCCTCACTGTTGGGTGCAGACCTTGTCTTCGTCATGTATTTGTGGTCAGGCATGTGTGGGCTGCAGGATTTACCTAGCAATAACATTGTATTTTTCTATTGTTTGTGGCTTGTTAATTTTCACGCTACTCCTAAATGGCTCATATCTTACTTTACACATCACTAGAAAATAGTCTGTTTCTTTGAAATGGGGAACACTCTCTTTAGAGAGTGGCTGCCTTACAAAAATCCACTTACTTTCCTTGTCCCAAGAGAGTACTAAGTAGAATTGGGTTTATTTGACTCCTTAGTTTCTAAAGCATGTTGATTCAAAAACAAAAAATGGAGTAATTACTTCTCTTTAATTTTAACAAAGGTACTAGTATCCAGTCCTGATAGCTTCATATTACATGTGAGATGGAGACCTTCAGCAATCAGAGCGAAGGAAAACTATAGTTCTACACTCTTCTGTAGTGTTTTGAGAAGCTGGTTACTTTTTCTTATAAAATAACCACAATGATCCTAACAAATAATAATGCAGCCAAAATGTATTTTACAAATCGACATTCATAATAATTTGACAGTTGAAATTCCTTTGCCACTTGCTGTTTAATTCTTTTTTTTTTTTTTTTTTTTTTTTTGAGATAGTGTCCCACTCTGTCACCCAAACTGGAGTGCAGTGGTACGATCTCGGCTCACTGCAACCTCTGCTTCCAGGTACAAGCAATTCTCCTGCCTCAGCCTCCCAAGTAGCTGGGATTACAAGCATGTACCACCACGCCTGGCTAATTCTTGGATTTTTAGTAGAGACGGGGTTTCACCATGTTGGCCAGGCTGGTCTAAGAGGTGGCTGATATACCCATCTTCCAGAAGTGGGAGCTGAGGATCGTTGATAGTCAGTGACTTGCAAAGCTGGTCACTACCAACCTGGTGACCAGATTCGGATGCTCTGACCACAGCACCACATCTTCCTCTCACACATTTTCCATTTCTCTGTACAACTCCACATGTGGTTTTTTATGTGGTCCAGGTCTTAAAGTATCCAGTGTTGAGTTACATAAATTTAATTCTAGAGTACCTTTGTATTAAAAAAAAAAAAAAACTAAGGATATACTTCCTCCTTGTGTGTGGTATATTACAGATAATCATGCATATTCTAAACATGTATGTGCTTCTGGAATAGTCTAACATAAAATTGTGCTTATGTTACAAACAGCTCTCTGAGTTTATTAAATAATGAAGAGTAATATAATAAAATCTTTTTTTAATCCAGATTTTTTAAAGTTTTGATACAGAGACCTTATCAGACACATTTTTTTTTCTGCATCCCTTGAGCATCCCATATCCCATGTACCAGAGACCGGACTAGATGCTGAGAAGACAAAAATAATAATAGTGAGGGGAATAATATCTCCTCACTAGGTACCATTTTTCAGACCTCTCCCACTTCTGCCTTTAAGGACATAGTAGTAGGTAATAAGTGATACAGATAAGAATATGAACTTACGTGAAATTTTAATCTTCCTGTCTTTGACACACATTTTTCGTTTATATCACATGTGTAAAGTCTTTAAGCTAGTGTTTACCAAGGATACCATCATCCTTAGAGTATCTAAAATAGCAGGGGAGAAGAGGGGAGCTGCATTAAGCTAATTCAGCACACTCAGGAATAATGGTCATGTAGAGAAGAGAAGTGGGGCAAAGACTGGGAAGTCCATACACGTACTGTGACACTTCAGTAACTGGGACGTTTATTTTATTAAAAACTTTGAACTCTTTTATGACAATTCCCATTCACTGTACAAACATCAAATCATAGTTTAAAAATGTAATTCTAATGAATAGATATTATCTTTGTTTATTTCACTTCCATTCACGTTTCCTGTTATCTGGCTTAATTTTAACCTATTTCATTCAAGTTAGCTCTCATATGCAGAAATTTGCAGGTCAGTTAATGTCATTGCCTCAGATCTTCTGACTTAGCATTTAAAATTGGGCTCTGGATAATTATGCATATTCTCAGAGAATGTTCCCAATAGCAACACAACACAGCTGCTCCAAACACCCAGAATTCATTTGTTAGGCAGATTTTTCAGCTGCCAGCCAGCTCTCTCATAAAGGTTTTACACATAGCATGCCACCAGCCTGGCATGTCTACGTCTTTGTCACTTACTTTTTTGCATGCCACAAGAGTTGAGAGTCATTCTAAGTTTATCCACATTTGGGATCCTGCTTTTAATGTGGCAGAAAGTAGCTTAACTGGAATGAAGTATCATGAAGAAGAAAAGGACTCTTGGTGTCTGAAAAATAGGAATTTAAATCATTGAAATACGCTGATACCTCTCAAGGCATTTTAACCTCAGTGTTCTGTCTTTGACATCCAGATGAATTCCGGCCAGCACGTCTTTGCACCCAACAAGAGGACCACTTGTTGTGGCCCGTTTCTCAGCTGGGAAATGTTTGTAGAGATGAGTGAGATAATAGAGCCATGTCCGAGGGGAGGAGCATATAGATGAACAACAAAGCTTTCTTTTGTAGACTGTTTTTTGTTTGCTTGTTTCCCAAGTATTCTTAAACACCCTGCTAGGCTGGGTGCGGTGGCCCAAACCTATAATCCCAGCATTTTGGGAGGCTGAGGCGGGCGAATCACTTGAGGTCAGGAGTTCGAGACCAGCCTGGCCAACATAGTGAAACCCTGTCTCTACTAAAAATACAAGAAAATTAGCCAGGCGTGGTGGCATATGCCTGTAATCCCAGCTACTTTGGAGGCTGAGGCAAGAGAATTGCTTGAACCCGGGAGGCAGAGGTTGCAGTGAGCCGAGATCGCATCACTGCACTCCAGCCTGGGCAACAGAGTGAGACTCGTATTATCTTTAAGACAATATACAAACGGGAGCAAAGGCACATGTTATTTCATTTTCACATGAGGTCAAAAACCTGTAAGTCCCAAGCTTCCTGTCAAACAATATATTAGCAGTATCTTAGCATCAAGAGACAGAAAGTAGGACTTCTTAATAAATGTGTGGAGTTTAATGTTTATTAGAGTTTCCACTGAAGGGAAAAAGTATATAAATTACTTTTTCTTCTATTTTATTTTATGGTTGCGCTAACTTAATTATCCCCAAATATCAGAGTCTGCCAAAGAAGCCGAGATTTCTGTTTTTAAGAGGATAAAATAAGAACCAAGATGCACTTCCCCTGAATTAAAATGCCATAGAGATTTGAGTTCTTTTACTTGGTGTTTCCCACTGGAGAAGTAAACTTTTTTTTGAACTGAATTATAGGTTTCATGTGATTGTACTTCTTTTCTAATTGTTTTCATATGTTTCAGCACTCAGTGCTTGCTTTCTGCTAGTCTGTGGATCTTCTCAACCACGTAGTAATTAATTACAGAGGGGAAAACAAGGCAGGGGGCGGGGTGGGGGGTGTAAAAAAACCTGCGAGGAACAATAGACATTTTAGAAATCTTTAGAGGAAGAGCAGATGCAGCTAAGTGCCAGACACGGATTCCTCTACCGTCCTCCTTACCAGACGCCGGTTCACCATGGCTGCTGAACAGATCCTCGGGTATCGGGGACCAGCCAGGCACATAACTTGCACAAACCTTTGTGACTCTGGATGTATTAGGGCAGTGCAGAAGTAATTGTGGTTTTGCCATTTTTAAAGGTAAAAACCTCAATTACTTGTGCACCGACCAAACAGCTGCCCTGATTGGAGATGGGGTGAACAGGGAGGTTTCCAGTGTCACCCAAAACATTCCCAGGGGGACTAACAGACTTTTTTGGAGAGCAGAGTTTCCTTCATTGGAACACACTAGCTACCAATCTAAGCTGGTTGCTTATGCATTGCCAAGTAAAACTGGGTGAAAGAAAACGCCAGCTCTTCCTTAGTTGAAATCATTATCTCATTCACTTTGAAATATATAAGCCTCAGAAACGTTGAGACAAGAGCTTTTCTTCCCCCTCACCTGCTTTGGACCCATACTCTCTCCTACCAAGATAGCTAGCCTGCCTTTCTTTAGGTAAGGCTGTGCAGGATCACCAGTTGGAGGCAGGGCTTGGCATTTCTCGTTTCACATTGTGCTGTATTCCTTCCACATGATACAATGAGCTGTGCCCCCAAAGCAACTCCTTCTTCCCAAAGCTACTCATCTATGAGTGACTTGGATGAAATAAAAGTGCCAAACCTCCTCATGAATATAAATCCAGACAGCCTGGGCCTGCCTCTTGAGTATACTTCAATTAATTTACCTGAGTTCAGATGGCTTGAATTAGAGACCTTAATATTCTCTTCTGCAAAGTGGGCATCATAATTCCTATTTTGCAGGGTTGTCATCAAAGTTAGTGTATCTGGAATGTTCTAGCTACTAAGAGTTGTAGTTATTGAAAAATAAAGTAAAACAGACCCAAGTTTCACAAAAGACTGCTCTTAAGGTCCTTCAAAGAAAAAAAAAGCACATTATAAAAGTCATTTAAATATTTTGATACCTAGATGCCTGTGAATACAATCCTGCATATCTACCTTATACATATTATTTATTATTTCAAGGCCAACAGTGCCAGCTCAAAACTTATATCATTATGTTTTGCTCTCCATGAATCTGCCTTGAAGCTCTGAACTTAAAAGACTCAAGCAATTAGTGGAAAATCAGTCACTGTGACAGTTTTTCAAGGGTGGGGAGTGTCTTCAGATAGCCAATGGTATGAAAACTTTCTTCACCCTCTTTTTTTAATCTATTTTTTTAAGTCCACGTATCTAAATTGAGATCCTTTGAAATGAGTCTTGCCACACTGGGCATTTAGCCTAAAAATAAACACCCAAGGGAATTTGCAGCCTGGCTGGGTTCACGAGATGCACAAGGGACCAGATTCTCCCTGCTCAAATTGGCATCGCAAATTGGCAGGGCCATTTGCATAAACATGAATATTTTATTCCAAAAAAATCTGCCTGAGCTGGGGGAGGTTGGAGCCCAGGACTGTTTGGTTTGTCCAAAAGTGGAAAGAATGTTGCTCTTTGGACTTCAGGGGTTCAAGCAGAAGATCTGCTCCTAAATTAGGGTATGAGAGCTCTGATTGCACTGCTGCGTTCCAGCCTGGGTGACAGAACAAGACCCTGTCTCTTGAAAAAAAGAAAAAGAAGAGTTGGGAGGTGGAGAGACAGGAGGATGGAAGAGGGAAGAAAGGGTTGCTGATGGAAAGGTGCAGGGTAAGATAAGCTTCCTGGGAGTGGAGGACCATGGGAATGGAATAGTTTAAGACCATCCTATGAGTGGTCGTAAACTATCCCAGATGTTTCAGGTTAGCTCAGCCCTGAAGAAAGAATTCCTTACATTTTGTAATCTGTTACACATTCTAGGTGTGGTGTCACACAGCTGCATTCATTTGTTTTCCCCCAAATCAGTTTCTTGGTGGCTCAATTTTTTGCCCTGTCAGTCAAAAACAAATTAAGTGTCTACGGGGTACTAATGTGCTAAAGAAAAAAGAACAGTAACAAAAGCTTCCCATTTTCCCCAAGTTCATGCAAAGAATCTGCACTGTCCCTTTCAGAGCCATTTAGGATCCTGCCTTTCTGTTGCTGATGGAAGCCCTGAAAATTAAATGAATTTTTAGTATTGCTAGTGTCTGGCTAAATTCAAGGTTTTAAAACCCACCCTAACTATGCTGCAACTCTGGACTGAAATAATGAACAGATGCCATTTGAACTAACAATATCGAGAAGACTTTTCACTAACAACACAGTTGTCTGTCTAGAGACGGGGATTTAATTTTTTTTTGTCAGATCACATGTGGAGTCCCATTTAATTTTCCCCTATCAGTCGAAAACAGTTAAGTGAAGAGAAAGAAGCTATTCGTGATATTGTCCTTCACAAAGAAAACTCTGTCCTGACCCACCAACATGGCAACGATTCAGAGGCAGAAGGTGAAGTTGTGTGTCGACTGCCTGATCTTGAGAAGGATGACTTTGCTGCAAGGAGAGCAAGGATGAACCAAACCAAGCCAATGGTGCCATTAAATCAACTCCTCTATGGCCCTTATCCAAAGAAAGGGGCAGAGAAATCAGATGGCAGCAAACAGCTCTCAAAGGGAATCTCAAAAAAAAGAAGTCTAGAATATAAAAGGTGTGCGTAGTGTGTGTGTGTGTGTGTGTGTGTATGTGTGTGTGTGTGTCTATGAAAGAGAGACAGGGAGAGAGGACATAATTAAGTGAAGTCAATTTGTATTGTACCCCCTCCAGTTCCTCTTTCCAGCCCCTCAATTATATGTACTTTGTAATGGGGGTTTATTTTGAAGCGGAACTTTAGATATTCAATCTCCGCTAAATGCAGATGGCAGACAGTAGAGTGTCCATGTCCAAAATAGGGCTGAATTTGCCAAAGAAACATTGAATTCCAGTGTGTAGATGTGCTGAATCAGGACTCATCACCACATATGGGTGCTGGTGTCATCAGTTGGCATTATTAGCAAAAATAGACATGTACTATTGCCTATCAGAGAGCAGCCACCTCTCACAGCTGCTCCAGTCCATTCAAAGGAAGCAGAAAAGTGCTAAAAGTGCTTCTCTCTTATTGGCTCCGTTTAGATGTTGGAAGGAAGAAAAATGAGCCTTGTTCTTTCTTCTCTCACACCAGCAGCATCACCTGGACAAATGATAATCAGTATTTCCAATCAAAAACACTTCTCAAACTTATAATATACTTCTATATGTTCTGTCATAGAAATTGTTTTCAGGCCAGTTTCCTTCTGCCAACATTTCCCCCGTCCTCTTAATACATGTTGGAGTGAATTGGGGAAAGGAAAATTATAGTAAGATGGAATTTGACCAGTGATTTTTGTCCTAATAGGGAGATATGATTTCATTTAGGGTGCCCACTTGCTGAATTTCATCCTGCAGAGTTAGTCATTCGTGTATTTTTCCTTATATGAAAATCAGCTAGAGATAGCATCTACATTATTGAATTGTCATCTTTTTGCCCATCACTTTAGAGGTTTTTAAGCCTGTTGAACTTAGTATATAATTATTTCCGCTGTGCTTTAGACAATTAAAATTGTTCTTTGGGCAGAGTTGTTGAGCTCAGTGGAGTAGTTGATCTTTTTTATTTTTCTTAGGAAGTACCAGATACAAAAACCCATGAGAGATACCTGGATATAGAACAGGGATTAGATAAGAGAAAATCTGGCATCATTTCTTTACAGGACACATTATAGCTTCAGGAGGCCCTTGGTCTTTGCCATTGCAGTTGGCAGGCCTTGTAACAAACCATTTTTGGAGGGCCTTGTGGGAGGGATCAGTTGTGCAAGTGAAACAAAGACTTTTGGATAACTGACTAACGTCAAGGCATATTGATGACAATCAGCAATTTGAGTCAGGAAAAGGACTAACCTTTGTATCTCCCTTTTTTCCTTTCTCCTCCATGCAATTTTAATTCCTGATATATCCAGCTACATTTGTCTGTTGTCACCTGACTCTGTGTTTGTGGACACAGTTCTGGGTCTGAAGCAGCCCTTGACCTCTCTAGATAGCATCAAATAACTTATTTAAAAAAAAAAAAAAAAAAAAAAAAGGTCCCTAGTGCCTCTTTGCTATGCCCTTCCTTCATCTCCTTCCTCAAACTAAGAAAATTCTGTAGCCTTTCTATTTTTGTGGGCTCTGCAAGCATGCCAAATCATCGAGGTAACAAAAGACCACCTCTTGATTTTCCAGCTTGAATGATATATTTTGTGGGAAAATTAATAGGCTCTATTTATGTATTTTTTGAGATTTTTCTATCCCAAGAAGGATATTTAGTTAGAAATAGACTTTTAATGGAATATTTATATATATAAATGCCACAGCTTTGGTTTAAATCGCAGTTTTGTCAATACTAGCCAGATAGTGTTCACTTCATAGGAGAACAATTGAAAATATCAATTTTAGCATCAATAAAGGTGAACGGTTATTAACACAAGAAACAAGTGGGTATTGACCCTGTCAATCCAGGTAAAGAAGAATACCCTCTGCTTTTCAAGGTTGCCTTAGCCAGACCTGACTAATGCCGTGAAGCAGACGGTGAGTTTAAACGTTGAAACTTTATGTTCAGAATTGACTTAGATGTACTTTCTGGCAGCTGTGGGTTTAGGTTTGAGATATTTAATATGTGAACAACGTTCCAGCTATCTCCAAACTAATCCTAGAATTTGGATCATGCAGAGCTCATTACGAACATTTTACTAGTGCAGTAAAAAACATTCCAAGAGGGCTGAGGGATTCAATCAGAAAACCTGAATTCATTACAGTAACTTGAATAGTGTGGGAATTGGGCATCATTACCATCCAACCAAAATCTCATTACCATTAGTAATCTTTCAGCAGGCATGGCTTCTCTTCCTAAACTGCAGTTGAGACTATCATCTGGAAGGGGGAAAAAAACCTCTGTCTCATTCAGAATTATAATAAGGGTGATATAGATGAAAGTCATCACAGCTCCCATTGATTCCATTTTTGAGAAAGGGAAAAGCGTTTCCATCATTTTGTTCTGTCCTCAGCCTGTGAGTTTCCATGTTTGACATTCTCTTTGTCTGCTCCCCTTCCTTGAACTTGATTTTTCCACTGGTGTGGGGGCCTGGATCAAATGGACAGAAACCAGGGCCACACAGAAGAGATGAAGTCGATAGTGACCTGTAACATGAGGGCTCAGGAAAGTGAACCTGTGGAAGGAGGACTCAGGAAGGTGCCAGATCGTCACAAGGATGACCTGGCCCAGCGGAGAATTCAGGGCAGCCTTGCCCCTCACCGTGAGCCCCCGAGCTTCATTACACTCTCCAACATAACAGAAGCCGACTTGGAGACATGGGAGAGACTCAAAGTGTCAGGAAAAGCGAGGTGTGTCATGTTTCCCACCAGTTTCCCCCTAGCAGTCACGGTATTTCATTTTGAAGGCATGAAATGCTTATCTTTGTGTCTTTTTTTTTTTTTTTTTTTTTTTTCCTGTCAGGGTCTTGCTCTATTGCCCAGGCTGGAATACAGTGGCTTGATCACAGCTCACTGTACCCTCGATTCCTGGGCTCAAGCAGTCCTCTCCCTCAGCCTCTTGAGTAGCTGGGACTACAGGCCCATGCCACCATGCCTGGTTAATCTTTTGATTTTTTGTGGAGACAAGGTCTCACTATGCCGCCCATGCTGATCTTGAACTCCTGGGCTCAAGGGATCCTCCCACCTCAGCTTCCCAAAGACTTGGGATTACAGGCATGAGCGATGGGACCTGGCCAAAATTTTAATTAATTAATTTTTTTTTTTTAATAGAGATGGGGTCTTGCTATGTTGCTGAGGCTGGTCTTGAACACTTAGGGCTCCTAGGGCTCAAGTGATCCTTCCATATCAGCCTCCCAAAGTGCTGGGATTACAGGCATGAGCCACCATGCAGACCCCTCGTATCATTTCTTATTTTGATGGCTTGAAAAAGTGCCTCTCACATCACAGAGCTCCTGGAGCTCAGCATATTCAGCATGAGGTGAATTTATTAATACCAAAAGTTACAAACCACATGGAGAGAAAACGTTCTCTTTTTAACCCAGCCACCTTTCCAAGAATGGTTATTTATTTTGATAGACTTGTTTACTGTAAATAATTTAAACTTGACTTTCAAATAATTTTAATTATTCCACAGTACCTAAGATTTTCTTATGCTCTTATTTATGATGTTAGAGATGTTAGAATTGATGTTTTGAAAGCTATGGAAGCTTAAAGACAAGGTAATGATCATTTCTAGGCAAGACAATGATCATTTCTTCATTTGAGTGTTAATGAAAAAGCAGTTCTGCTCTAGCCTTAAAAATATTTTTCATATAGTCTTCCCTCAGTATCCGTGCTTGATTCTAGAATTCCCCTTGGATTCCAAAATTCTTGGAGGCTCAAGTCCCTTGTATGAAATGATATAGTATTTGCATATAACCTGTGCACATCCTCCCATATACTTTAAATTATCTGTAGATTACTGATAATAGCTACATTAACATAAGCATACCTTATACATGTATACCTAACACAGTGCTTTCACATCACTTTATTCATGTGGATTCAATGTAGTACTTAGTGCACGGCAAATTCAAGTTTTGCTTTTTGAAAATCTGTGGAATTTTTTTGTCCCAAATAATTTCCATTGACGTTGGTTGAATCCTGTCAGTGGGATGCTGAACTCACTAATAGGGAGGGCCAACTACTTCTAGTTGCTTTTTTTTTTTTTTCAAACGTCTTATTGCTTTGTACTTAGACATTTTTAGAACTTATTTCTGGTTTTGACTAGGGATGGAGATGTTCAGCACATCTGTGCTTCTGAGCCTTCCCCAGAAATTAAAGCAGAAACTGCCATTCATGATGACTTTGCCAACCGCAAAGCAAGGGCCTCTAAGAAAGCTTCCAGCCCCAGGCAAAAGTTTGTGCACTTTGGGCCAGTGACGGAGATAGATCAGCAGAAATGGAAGCGGCTTAGCATTGGCAAGGCTGGGCCTAGAGAGGATGAAGAAGAAGTCATCTGTCATGGCAGCAAGATTCAAACGGGCTCTGTGTCTCCTGTCTCAGCGGCCACTTCCAGCTTAAAGGGGCACCAAATGCTTAATCCACAAAATGACTGCAGGTATTTTTTGCCATACATGTGCAAGGATAGCTGCATGGGAGTCGCTGCCGCTTTTAAAGAGTTTGCTGAAGTATGTTATACAAACCCCTAGAGATGACCTAGTTTTAACAGACTGTGTATAGCAGAGAAGTAAGGTTAGTGGGTCCGCCTGGGGGGACATGTGTGTGAAGTTAAATGGCAGGCATCCATTTTGATTCTGTTGTCACCAGAATCGCTGCCTGGGAATGCCAATAATCTTGGCAAATGACCCTTTTTCCCTCAGCTGCATCCAGTACTATTTTATTAGTTGAAAATACTGAACGAGCTAAATGGAATGTTTTAATGATATCACTAGGGTTTCCTGGGCTTATGTATAACCTTTCTCTTTCCTATCCCTTAGAGAGAGGAAGAAAAAGTTATTAGTATCATGAGTTCACGTTTTGGACATCTAAGTAGATGTATTAAAAAAGTAAAGGTCTCCTTCCTCTCCCACTTTTTAAAATTATATAATAAATCAGGAGTCTTAAAACTCTCCTCTTTGGGGGTTTCTGTAAGTCAAGACTTTCCTTGGATGAATCGCCATCCAAATGTGTGAGGGAAGAACACCTTATAGGCCTGTCCCAGTTCTTATCCTCCCTGGAGGCCACCCAGTTTTGAGTTCCCAAGCCCTCTTTTGGGGATTTGGTTCTGTGGGCTGGTAGGAAGCACATATAGGACATGTGTAAAACTGGATTGCCCTGGGAACCTCCATTCCCTCTGTGCGGCAGGAGCAAAGGGAGGCTCTCCGTAGCAGGAGGAAGTGTTCATAGCATTCTTCTTTATATCTTGCCCTTGAAATCCAAAGGAAATGATGGGTGGCCTATGACCCATAGAAGGGTTTTTTTGGTTCCAGACCTGGGGTGACACCATAGAAGAGAGAAGGCTATAAACACCCAAAATAAAGAGTTGAGGTTTCAGAGGATGGTGGGGATCTGAGGTGGGGAGAAGGGGGTAGGAAATTAATAAGAAATACATCCTCGAGGCCTTGAATCCTGAGAGGCCCATCATTCAGTCTTGTGGTGACAAAGTCACGCCAGCCTTGTTTGACCTTCATAGGCCCTAGCCAGAGTTCACATTCCATTATCTCAATCTGATTATCTCATCCTTACTAACCAGCCTTACGAATGAGAGCAGCCACATTCTTCTCTTACTAATCTTTCAGTCCCAAGGACTTTCATTGTCTTCTTTTGTAACCCTTGTTCCTCTCCTCTCTTGCCACCAATGCTACTTGATCGTCTGCAGAACAGTGAATTCTGGCCAAGGTGACTATTACAGAAGAGCCTCATGGCTGGCTCCTGTGCCGGAGTCTCAGGAAGAGTGGGGCTGCGGTCTGGGCGAGTGCTCGAGGGGGATAGAGGAAGGTGAGGAGCAGTTTTTCCTGCCTTCCCAGGAGGTGAAGGAGGGCAGGTGGGGTCAGGGCCTCTGGTGTGAATTCTTTCCTAGGAGTGAAACTGTCCTCTCTGGCTTTAGTTACATCCAAACAGCTGCCACAGGATGGCAAAGAAGAAGCGGAAAGCGCTCCAAGAGATTCTGAGAGACTGTCAAAGGCAGAAAGATCAGAGGAGAGCAGCCAGCCACTGTGAGCATCTTGCCTGCGCTCCGCTCCGTGGTGTGTTGCCCCTGCTGTGTGTGGCTGTCGTATTCCCAAAAAACAGCTTAAAGTCACAGTCTGCACTTGGCGACTGATAGAGCGTGGAGTAAAGTCAATAAAAGAGTGTGCTCATCCCAAGATCAGAGTTCTGCTTCTGGTGCCCGCTCTGGGTAGAGATTTTAGCCTTTGCATGTGGCTGAGTACTGGCCAAATTTCATTCTCAGGACTCATGAAACCCAAAAAGGGACCCCCATTCCTGTGTGAGTATCAGCTGCATGACAGAGGGTCACAGTATTCAAAAGGGAGATTTCCTGCTCAGCTGCTCTGTGTGCTGCTGCCTCCAGGGACGCTGGCTTCTTCTGTCTTGAATTAACGCCAGTGAGTGATGCTACTGAAAATATCTTTAGCAGTAAGTGGCCTTTGACTGGCTGGACTGAATGTTGCCCTAGGGCGTGTCCTCTGGCCTCTGAGTGTGAGGCCTCAGGGACAGAAGAGAAGTTGGAGAAGATGATAGCTCCTGCCTGGAGTGGCAGTGGACTGAAAGGTCAGCGAAAGTTGGATGATTCACGAAAAGACGACATGATGGCCAGGAGAACTGGGATGTCCCTTAGACACACTGGATCCAACCCAAACCAGTTCCTTCCAGTTCCATTTGCAAAGCAACAGGATGTGGAAGAATCTTCCAAGGGTCTACCCATGAAAGATCAGAGGTCAGAAGGTTATTCTGTGCTCTTGTGACTGTTTCTTCAGTCTGAGCTTTCAGTGTGTTCTTAATGCATTATGGCACTTCAGTGCCACTTACCTGCTGTTGCTAGCAGAAACAGAATGATTAAAATTGGCCTCATCTGCCAAGAATTTTTTCCTCTTTTCTGCATGTAAGCAGGTGTAATTCAGTGGTGAATTTACCTGTTAAACATTTTTTTCTGACTCTGGTGGACTGAATAAATGGGAAATTATTTTATTTCTTTCTAGCTCACATAGTTGGGTAAAAGGGTTGAACTTCTTTCTGATTTGCTTGATTTCACTCTGATTCCAGGTCCAAAGATGATTAATACATTTATAAAAGTTGTAATTATATTAATTTTTCCACATTAGCAAATACTCATTGCCTTCTGGAGGTAGGATTTCTATTCCATGCTCTGACTTGACTTAGAGTCAACCATGACTTGATGACGAGTAAGGAAATAATTATCCTGGGGTTCCTGTTCCAGTTTAGAGTCCTATATGTTAAAGCCTCTCTTGCCATTTAATAAAAGTGATACATTTTTGTTAAATGTGTGGTCAGCCTACCAATGTAGGGCAAAGAAGTGAGGAGAGCTTTGCATAATTTATAAGCTCACCATAAAACAGGAAGCAATGGAGTTCTGCTTCTCCAAGGACCCTGATGGCAGTGGGAGAGAAGGCAAAGTGGGAGGCAAGGAGAACAGTAGGTAATCTCTCCAGATTTTTAAAAAAAATCAATAACCTAGCCATCTTGATCATCTGGATTTAATCTATATTTTACATTCTTCTGAATAAAACAGTAATGGAGCCTAGCACTGTTTTCAGGGAGCAGAAGTAATATTTGTGTTTTACAACCACAGATTTCTTTATAGCATTTCCTCTATGTCTGCTCCCTCAAGCTCACCTTGTCCTGGAAATTCACAGGTAGGTTGAAGGAATCTATGTTAGCTCCATTTCACAAATAAGAAGACTGATGTAGAGAAAAGCTACATGAGTGGATCGCACATGATTCCCGAGCTTGTTAGGGCTGGGGAGACAGAGGAACAGAGTGGTGAAGCTGGTCCTCCACACTCACTTTCCAGATGCCGTGGACTTGACCCTGGGTCCGCAGACTTCTGTAAAGTAAGGTAGAATGGAAGGAAAGAAGGAGGTGAGGCCTAGAGACTGCCTACTGGATATATTTACGTGCTCTCCTGTTCACTTATTCCTTATACCACCTTCGAGAGGAAGAATTTCCATCTGCGTTTTGCAATTAGGAAACCGAGGTCCACATGTCCACAGCTGGTACTTACAAAGCCAAGATCCAAACTCAGCTCTATTGGAGTGGAAACGCACCATCCCTCTCCAGCATGATGCCTACGCAAGTAAATAGAGGGGACTGTGGAAGCCTGAGGAATTCTGTCACCGTTTTTTTTTTTTTTTTTTTTTTTTTTTTTTTTTTGGAGTCTTGCTTTGTTGCCCAGACGGGAGTGCAGGGCCTGATCTCATCTCACTGAAACCTCTGCCCGTTCAAGTGATTCTCATGCCTCAGCCTCCTGAATAGCTGGGATTATAGGCGCCCACCACCATACCCAGCTAATTTTTGTATTTTTAGTAGAGATGGGGTTTTGCTGTGTTGGCCAGGCTGCTCTGGAACCCCTGACCTCAAATGATCCACCCGCATCGGCCTCCCAAAGTCCTGGGATTACAGGCTTGAGCCACTGCACCTGGCCTGTCACTTTCTTTGTGATTTGGGAAAGCATCCTCTTTATTTTCACATGGGAATGGGTGGTTACTCTGAATACAAAGAGGAATGGTCAGGTGAACTATGTGACATATTGTGTGATTGAGCCAGCAAACACCACAGGGATGCACGTTTCCTTTCAACAAGTGTTTATTGAGTAATAATCACTATGTGTAAAGCACTGTGCTGGGTGCTGGGTGGTGATCTTAGATGAGCAGTAAAAACACTTTAAATTAAGCTAATGCTAGTTCATGATATAGAAATAGATAACTATCAAATTATTGATTCTGAAATGCTTTATTAGTAGTAGAAGTTACATAAATACAGGCAATGGGTGCATAGGCTGTTCCCTTTTATCTTTCTACCTACCCCTACCCTCAAAAGTAAACTTTATTTTATTTATTTATTTATTTACTTTTTTGAGACAAAATCTCACTCCATCACCCAAGCTAGTGTGATCACAGTTCACTGCAGCGTGTACCTTCCAGGCTCAAGCAATCCTCCCATCTCAGCCTCCCAGGTAGCTGGGACCATAGGTGTACACCACTAGACCTGGCTAATTTTTTTTTGTTTGTTTGTTTTTCTTTTGTAGAGACAGTCTCACTATATTGCCCAGGCTGGTCTTGAACTCCTGGGCTCAAGTGATCCTCCCACTTCAGCTTCCCAAGTGTTGGGATTATAGGCATGAGCTGCCATGCCTGGCCTCAAAATTAAACTTTATTGACTTTCTTTTTTTGTAGGATGCTTATGTCAACTGTGACATGTGTGGCCAATTTTGTACCTCATAACCTATTGGCTCAAGTACTTTGCATTAAAAAGAACACTTTATTACTTTTTTTTTTTTTTTTTTTTTTTGCTAACTTGCCTTTACTTTTTGATCTCCTGTAGGATGATTGGGAAAGTCACTTGACACCTCAGCTCTGATTATCTTCCCCTTGCCAGCAAAGGCAATTCTGCTTAAGTTGGTGCCCTTTTAAAGCTAATATATTAGTCTCACAGGAAATTATTTAAACACGCAGTACATAGTAAAGAGATAAATGAAGGTTATCTTCAGAAACTGGGCTATTCTTTTCAATTTCTTGAGCACCTGATAAGTATTTAATAAATACTTACTGACTAGTCTGACCACTGTTCAGGGAACCCAAACAGAAAAATGTCTGCTCCTGTGGGGCTTACATTTTGGTATAGATCTACATTTATTGGTAGGGATGTCCATGAAATACTGTTAATTACTTTGTGTAGCATAATTTAAATTCAGATATATCCTACATGCAACAACATAGTTGAAAAACTCACAAAATGTGCTAAAGAAGCCAAACTCAAGAGTACATACTATTTGAGTCTGTTTACATAGTACAAAACACTCAACACTAATCTATGCGTATGTTCAGTTTGTGAAAATTCATTGAAGTATATGTGTGGTATGTGCACTTTCTGTATGTATCTTATACTTCAATAAAATGTTAATTAAAATATTCAAATTGAAACACAAAAACACATAGCAACTATTAATAGATTCTTGATTAACCATCCATTGGGAAGAAATTCTCTGCTCTCTTCCACAGATAACTTAGAAAACACTATGTTCGAATAAATTTATTCCAATAGGCCTATTTATTAACTGGGAAACACCTAGTCTTCAGAATTAATGTTGCCCTTTCTTCCCTTCCTCTTCCCCTTCCCTTTCCATCAGAGTCTCACTCTGTCGTCACCTGGGCTGGAGTGCAGTGGCATGATCTCTGCAACCTCCGCCTCCCCAGCTCAATTAATTCTCCTGCCTCATCCTCCAGAGTAGCTGGGACCACAGGCGTGCTCCACCACGCCCAGCTAATTTTTTGTGTTATTGGTAGAGACAAGGCTTCACCATGTGCCCAGGCTGGTCTTGAACTCCTGAGCTCAAGCGATCTGCCTGCCTTGGCCTCCCAAGTGCTGGGATTACAAGCATGAGCCACTACACCCAGCCCACTCTCTTTTGATGTGAAAGAATCTGCTTTAATGTAGTAGTGTTTTGGAAAATTGAGAATATTAGGTTCAACTGAAGCACCTTCTGATACCCTGGAGAAGGAGAAGATGAGTCTTATTCCCAGAAGAAAAACATTCACAAACCCTTTCCTTGTCTTGTTTTTGGCCTTTTCAACAGAGATTTGGGGTTTTGCACTGGTATGGTTGCCTTCACTGTGAATTAAATAATTATCATTGAATGTACATTATTCTAGAATGATAAAAGCATAAGAGAGAAGGGGGTATGTGTGTGTACACTCATGCATTCTGGGGTGTTTTCTTTAAGACTGCAGGAAGAGATGTTTAGAAATTACCCTTTTCCTGTAAACTGTTGTGAAACTGATCATGGGACCAGGTAATTTTTGCTGCTGACTCCAAAATGTAATTTATTGGAAACTGGAAGCAGGATGTATTTTCTTTACTATTCTTTGTCCACCATCAGAATTGCAGAAAGGAGGAGCTTTTCAGGGATAGGTAAGAACTGACCCTTAAAGTTTACCTTTGCTGAAGAGACAGGCATTTGTGGGAGCTGTGTTGTTTTTTTGTTTTGTTTTGTTTCTTTAAATGTGCTTGAAATATGTCTTGTAATGTTCTAATATTTTTCTAATTTAGTCTTTTTGCTTTAGACTCATTTAGACTTCAAGTGACTATTGCAGAGGGTACAACTTTATGGATCTAAATTATCAGGAGAATATAAAAGATTAGAAAAAAACTTTAGTTTTTCAAGTTATGGAATATCATCCAAGCCTGGTTTTGATTAAAACTACCAGTTTTCTAGGAATTGTGGTTTCTGTCAAATGCATGTGGAAGGCACTGATTGGGGTTCTGGTTAACTTTCAGAAAACTGCAGAAACACTCTTTGATGTTATTTGTGCAAATGCATTAACGTATCAGGGACAGGGTCAGTAAGGGTGCACTTGTACAGTGGTTGTCCATTACAGCCCATTACTGCTGAACATAAAGGCACAAAAAGTTGAACTGTTCGTGAATGACTGTAATACATGTTTGTTTTCTAAGCTGCCTTCTCTAAACATTGTGGATTGCACCTAAGCCTTCCTGTGTTTATACTGAACAGATTCTTTCTTTTTGGGTAGTGTGGGGATTATTTTTATTTCTCTTCTGGGTTTTGGGATAAATTTTGCATTTTTTAGAAACATCAAGACTTGTCTTTGATTTTCAGCAGTCAATGAATATTGCTAATTGTATAATGCCACTTCTCTTTCACTATCTCAGCAAAAAAGGTTTGGCGCACATGTATTTCACCAGCAGTTTTTATTTCCAGCTTGCTTACAGCATTCACTTTCAACTCCACCAGTCCTCTAATTTTGTATTTGATCTTATAGATACGGTCCGAGAACTCCTGTGTCTGATGACGCAGAGTAAGTTGCCTTGTATTTGTAGGATTACATTAATTACTAGCCTAAACTGCATGCTTCCAGTACTTACCACTAATTGAAATGCAACTGATGCAAGTGAACTGAATAGTTAGCTGACTTGTGCAGCAAAGCACTTGAAGTTGGAATGCAGAGCATACGTTCTGTGCAGGAAAGATGAATGAAAAAGCAACTTAAGCATGATTCTAATATGAAGCTGCTGCTTGAAACTTAACATTTGCTTTTCCTAGACTAGGCATGTTAAAGTTGTTGTTCTTGTTATAGTTTGAACATTGGTACCCCTTCTGAACCACAGAATTATTTAAAGGGTATTCTGAGTTTTGCACTTAATTCTTGATATGTTGGGGCTTAGAGTTAACAACGAAGTCCAATAGTCTCGTTTTTTAACTAAGAAAATAAATCCCAAACCACTAATTATAGATTCAGAAGCCCAGGTTCCTCCCAGGTTGGAATCATATAAACTGTGGGATGCTTGAAACCAAAACATCAGAGTTTTGCTCAAGTTCCATGGCTTAGCAAGGGGCCAAGGATCTAAGACATGACTGGCCCTTCCCCTCCCTGCTGCTTGGTTTTCACTCAACCAAGCAGAGGTTCATTCCTTATCCCATACTTCACATTCAAATTTGAGAAGAATCCAAACCCTCCCATTTGTGACCACGTTAACTCTGCTTCAGAAATGGATTTCCCACATGCAGATCATTCTGCAACTGATATATAAGGCAAACTTTATTTATTTATTTATTTATTTATTTATTTATTTATTTATTTATTGCAAAGTACTAGCCTTCTCAGATTCACGTAATTTGCATATGAAGAAACGTTGATTAATATCTAAATCCAGCATCAGTAGTCTGCTGATCCTGACATTGAGAAGCATTTTGTGGCCTCATGGGAGCCTGGGCCATCCAGAATGCAATCACCAGCCCTCCTTTGCCTGTCCTTTCCTGAGCCTCAGTTTCAAGTCACACAATGAGGAATTTGAATAGAATTTGCATGTAGAACACGCAAACATCATTTCCACCAATGACAATGAGATTAGGCAAAACATTAAGTGTTGGCCGGGCGCGGTGGCTCAAGCCTGTAATCCCAGCACTTTGGGAGGCCGAGACGGGCGGATCATGAGGTCAGGAGATCGAGACCATCCTGGCTAACACGGTGAAACCCCGTCTCTACTAAAAACTACAAAAAACTAGCCAGGCGTGGTGGCGGGCGCCTGTAGTCCCAGCTACCCGGGAGGCTGAGGCGGGAGAATGGCGTGAACCCGGGAGGCGGAGCTTGCAGTGAGCTGAGATCCGGCCACAGCACTCCAGCCTGGGTGACAGAGCGAGACTCCATCTCAAAAAAA
>NW_016803819.1:2101618-2142013 GCF_001698545.2 Rhinopithecus bieti
AAAAAAAAAAAAAAAAAAAAAACCATTAAGTGTCTTCAGATTGTGCTATTTCCATGTTTGTGTTCAAGATGTCTACTTAGTTTGGACTCCAAGCCCTAAGTGGTCAAACTCCAGGGCCAAGTTTCCCATATGTGATCTGACATAAAGAACACTTATGCCTCAAAACCAAATTCAGCCTGAGCTTGACTGACTGCACAGAGTTAAGTAGTCTGTAAAATTGAGCCCTGGTTATTACTTTTCAAACCTGCAATGGCAATATTTAACATTCACTGAAAGGAGGATTTTATAAGATCGATAGGCAAAACACTACTTTGGTTTGGTGAGCAAAAACATTTTGATAGAATGGATTTCTTCTTCATCAATACAAGACTACTATATAATTTGCTTAAATAGACCCCTGGGAAACCCTAAAAGGTGAAAGAAAGGAAGGGAAATTAAAGAGTTTCTGAATTTTGCCTGCACCTGAACACAAACCTTCACCCACAGGAAAAGTTAATGATTTCTTAAAAGGGGTGGGGACAGGGACTCCCTTCTTGCCTTCTCTAAGTTTACAGAATGCAGCCCCAGGGACCAAGAAGAGTAAAAGGAGCTTCTTTTCCAGAGCTCTTATCTAGGGATATCCAAAGTGCTGGGTTTCCTGCTTAGAGCAGATACAATTTACATGAAACCATGTGGGGAACAAAATGAAAAGTTGATATCAGGAATTTATTCTTAAAATAGAAACTTATACTATTTTAGTTTATTCCCTTAATATCTCCTTTTTCCAAAATCTTTAAAGGCATTTTTTTTGGCACAGGCTGTGTTTATTAATAATTGACACATTCTTAAAATAGAGCCCAATCAGAAAAAATGATGAGCCCTTTAAGGAAAATATAGGTCAGGGGCAGACCTACCGCACAGGCAAACGGAGAAATTTCCACCTCCTGGCCAACCAAGAATGTTTCCATAGATTTAATTTCACCTTCTTGCCCTTTTCCTCACTTGCACACTCTTTCCCTCCCAATACCCGGCCCACCAAAGGAGTCGGTACTTTGTGAGAGCCATAGGCCATTTTATTCTGAATTCCTTTACTGTAGACTTGGCCCAGAAACAATTTCCAGGCACTTGGGGTAATTCCATCCTGGCCCTCAAAAATGCCAACCCACCACCAAGGGAGACTCCTGGACTCTGCAGCCAGGAGCCCTCATGCCAACAGCCCAAGGGCATAGACATAAGGTACTGCGGAGCACAGTATTAGTCCAAGTCACATTAATATTCTGGAAGCTGGCCATCTCCAGGATCCCATACCCGTCAACCCCCATCCCCAGACACACACCTCTTCATTTGGGAGGCCAAGTCTAACCTGAAATAGGGAACATGTTCTGAATGACAACCCATTTTCTTTTTAGTATTATCAATTCTCAACTTCTTAATTTTTTCTGAAAATGGCATAAATATATCACTCAGGTTTGTTCCTTGTTTTTTGGCCAGTTTGCTGATATTTCTTTAAAACAAAAAAAACTTGAGAAAAAAATAATACAGGTTGAGCCTGCCTTATAGAAAATGCTTGGAGTGAGAAGTGTTTCAGATTTTGAACTTTTTTAGATTTTGGAATATTTGCGTATACATAGTGAAATATCTTGAGGATGGAACCCAAGTCTAAATATGAAATTCATTTATGTTCCATATATACCTTATACAGATAGCCTGGAGGTGATTTTATACAATAGTTTAAGTAATTTTGTGCGTGAAACAAAGTTTTGACTGCATCCCATCACACAAGGTCAGGGGTAGAATTTTCCACTTGTGGGGTCATGTCAGCACTCAAAAAGTGTTGGAGTTTGGAGCATTTCAGATTTCAGATTTTTGGATTAGAGATGTTCAACCTGTACTTCCTGGTACATGAAAGGGCAAACAAGAGTTTCTCCTTTTATTTAACTAACTGGCTTCTGGCCACATTTGGGCTGAGCTAGTTAGAGCTTCACAGTGGGAGTGGAGATGGGAATGCAGGACAGACAAAGGTAATTCTTAAGGCCTGCTCTCATTTTCTCCAGGCCCACTGGGTGAGATAATCAAATCCCAGATCCTGGAGAAGGCTGCCATTTTCTTCTTGGGGTCCCAGAAGAAAACCGGGATCTGTGGCCACCCATTGTGGCCTAAACCGAAATTCTGACCTGCAGATATTACAGATGGCAGAGCTGAATGAAGGAACCTCTTTCCTCTGCCATAATCTACAAACTACTTAGGGGGATGATAGGAGGGTCCCAGTTCAGAGAGGTTTAAGTCTTCTAAGATCTTAGCAAAGATTTTAAATCACCTTAAAAGATGAACTGACTAGATTGAATATTTTAAAAGTAAGATTTTTTTTTTAACTGTGAGAGGAAGAATGGGATGAATTTTTGTGTCTTTCTGGAAGGCCTGCTTCAGTGAATTTTGATCCATGAAGTTTAAAAGCATGGGTTAGACTTTTCTACCTAATCCTGCAAATTTCTTAATCTTTCTTAGGTAACATTAATCAATAGTCTAAAATAGATGAAAAATCACAGCGCTTCTCCTCTATCAAGGACTACAGTTTCTTTTCTTTTTTTCTTTTCTTATTTATTTATTTATTTATTTATTTATTTATTTATTTATTGAGATGGAGTCTCACTCTGTCACCCAGGCTGGAATGCAGTGGTGCAATCTCAGCTCACTGCAACTTCTGCCTCCCAGGTTCAAGCCGTCCTCCTGCCTTAGCCTCCCTAGTAGGTGGGACTATAGGCATGTGCCAGCACGCCTGGCTAATTATGATGATGATTATTATTATTGTTGTATTTTTAGTAGAGAAGGGATTTCACCATGTTGACCAGGTTGGTCTTGAACTCCTGACCTCAAGTGATCTGCCCACCTTGGCCTCCCAAAGTGCTGGGATTACAGGCGTGAGCCACCACGCCTGGCTCAGTTTATTTTTTCTAGAAGGCACAGCTGCTGAAATCAACATTCTCCACTGAATACATGGAGGCAGCATTATGCAGTGGCTTGTCATATCCATGCTAATAGGAACCTCAGCTAAGAGTCCTTCTATGCAGCCAGATTATGAGAATACTCTTGGGGAAGACAGGTTGCAAGTACAGTTTTCAGTTTAGTTCTCTTAGGTCAGACTTGAATTGTCCAAAATCTGGAGAGCAGAGAGAGGCACTCACACATTTGTACAGATTACTTTTGAGTGGATTGAGAAGGTGGGCAGCCATTGCTTTGGGGGTCATCTTCCAGACAGCTGTCTGCTAGGGAGCCCTTTGCATTTAGCGATGCTGCTGCTGTTCATTGTCTGGCCATGGGAGTAACAATTTTGGACATCACTGATGATGTCTGGAATTCTTTGGTGTCTAAGGGCATGGTAGTTTTTTTTTCTTTGTGTTAGGCTGGTTTCAGAAATGGACTATCACCATTTTTTGTTGCTGGCACTTAACAGTGAGCTTTAAGAGCCCTCTATGTCTTGAATTTTGGGCTCCATAACCCACTTGTCCCAAAGTGAGTCATTTCTTTGAAAGAAAATAAAAGGAGGAGGATTTTGCTTTGCTTTCTATTTCTGTTTTCATCTTGCTGCTTCAGCTTTTGCTGTAACAAAGGTTTATGTAAGCATCACAAAAAAAGGCCCTAGGTCTTGCGCAATGTTTAATAAGCTCCTATAGAATATATAAATTATATGTGCAGTCTAAGAGTTTTTTAAAGATTGTTTTCCCTTTCATTTTTCTTTTAAAAGAGTATATTCAGAGGTATCCTGACAAAAATTAAATGACTGTGCATATTAGAATACAAAATATATACCTAATTTATGTATTTTACTCCTTACTCTTGTTATAAAATGCCTTATTTTCTTGATTCCAAGATGCCATCAACTGCACTATCAATTACAGCAGTTTTACAAGAAATAAAAAGACATGATTACAACGAACATATACATCAGCAATCCATAGCTGTCAGATGCACCTAAAATTCAATACAATAAAATAAGAAAAAGTGGGTGTCTTAAACCTAAGGCCAAATGATATTTTTTTGGAAATGGAGAAGTTGCCTCCATTCACGTAGGAAGCCTTTAAGCCAGCTTTCTACACAAAGAAGCATTTACCGTAATAAAGTTTTACTTCATGGAACACCGCCCTCTTTCCCCACAAGTTCTCCCCAGGTTATACCTTTTAATTATCTTAATTTTATTTTTAAAATGCATTTCCAAATGAGAGGAGCCCGGGGCTTCAAATACCATTTTTCTAGTTCTTCTTTAAACCTATTTTGGCACCTACATATAAAATTATATATAGACCCGATTCAGTGGCATCACTGAAGACAAAGATGGTCACATTTTTGGCGTTTGCGGCAAAAGGAGGTGGTGGGGTGCCAGCACGCCCACCGCCCGCCCAGGGCCAGAACACACCGCCCATCACGCGCTGTTCGCAGCCAGGGAAGGGGGCAGTTTTCCAAGCCCGGTAGCGCCCCCACGCGGCAGGACGCCCAGGCGCGCGGAGACGCGACGGGCGCTGATCGCGGTCCCTCTTGTGTTCGCTCTCTCCGCACTCAGGAGCACGAGCATGTTTGACATGCGGTGTGAGGAGGAGGCCACGGTGCAGCCGCACAGCAGGGCCCGCCAGGAGCAGCTGCAGCTGATAAATAACCAGCTGAGGGAAGAGGACGACAAATGGCAAGATGTGAGTTCCGGCCAAGGCGCGCGGGCAGCGGGGAGGCTTCTGGTAGCAGAAAATCCAGCCGGGTGGGTAGACATGGACCTGAAAGCCATGGAGGGAAGGGAGCCCCTAGAGGGTTTCAAAAGGTAACACGGTAAACGTGGGACTCAACCGAAGGTGAGTAGCAGCGTGAAGGCGTGGAGTGATAGCCCAGACATGTAATCAGCAAACACCCTGGCCAGAAGCTTGGCCACAAAGGTGGGGAGGGGAGGCAGGAAACTGGAACGGGATGCAGAATTGAGGCTGCACTATCTCCTGAGGTTATATATTTGAAACTGATCATGATTATGATGATAGCAACGATAACAATGACCAACATCAAACGTGTACCAGTACCAGGCATTGTTCTAAGTGCTTGCATGCATTCATTTAATCCTCTTAGTAACTCAATGAACTAGCAACTTTTATTGTCCTCGATTCCACAGACGAATCCCAGCACAGCTGTCACTTGCTGAACGTCACACAGCTAGCGAGTGGGGGAGCCAGGATTAGAACCAGGGAAGGAAGGCTAAAGAGGCTGATGAGGGCTTTAAGATTGTGTGCTGAGAGCCAAAATGGGGAGAGAGGAGGGAGAGTGGATTATTTCGTTTAATTCTCACAAAGCACTCTGGAGGTAGCTATTGCAAACTTGACTACACCTTTAGTTTAAAAAGTTAACTTCTCCAAAGTTGATAAAATATAGTAACAATTATGTCTAAAATATTTTGAGCACTTACTGTGTGCCTGGCACCTTACATCTATTTTCACATTTAACCCTACAAGCTTGTAAGAATAGGTACTATTATCATCCTCATTTTAGAGAGGAGGAAATGGAGGCACAGGGGGACTAAGAAACAAGCCTGAGATTCCACAGCATGGAAAAGATAGAGCTGGGATTATTTCCCACCGCTGCAACCCCATTCATCTGACTCCAGAATCCTCACTCCTCATCATTATGCTATAACTACCTGTAGGATTGTGGTAAGGTTGTTGTAAGGATCAGATGAATTAATACATATAGAATCACCAGATCTAAAGACTCCAAAACTATTTTTTCCTGCATTTACTACCTTCTGGGTGGAAAATGAATCCTTACTATTCTTTTGTCAGCAAATCTATTCACAATGCAGAAGTTATAAATAGGAAGGAATGAAGTTTCTTAGTTACCTTATGAGGCAATTCTCTGAAATTTGGCAACTGACATGAAATGTGATTGCGTATTTCACACTGCCATATTTAAATAAATGTGCTGCCCTGCTATGGATACTGTAGATAATATATGGATGTTTCTGCCTTTGAGGCATTCCAGTTCCAGACTTACATTGGATTGTGTGAGAATGCACACAATGTTATAGTGCCTGGGCCCATAGTCAGTTCTCTAAAGAGTAGAAATGGAGATGACTAAACTCTGAAGAATACAAATGGAATTATGCACACGTCTGAAGAAGAATATTATATTTCTCTTTCCCTTCCAGGACCTGGCTCGTTGGAAGAGTCGTAGAAGAAGTGTTTCTCAGGACTTAATCAAGAAAGAGGAAGAAAGGAAAAAAATGGAGAAGTTACTGGCTGGAGAAGATGGAAAAAGTGAACGAAGGAAGAGCATCAAAACCTACAGAGAAATTGTTCAAGAAAAGTGAGTTCTTTCTGTTGTCATTTTTAATGTACAACATTATCTAGGTTTTTTTTTTTCTAAAATTGTTGGCTGTCATAAAGGTTCTAATAGTAACATTTTTATATTCCCTGTACTATCTCTTCAATGCTACCCTGGTTTCTACCAAGGTCTTCTTTGCAATTTTCATTAGTTGACTTTGTTATTGCGTCTCCCTTCTGTGTCCTTTAGAGAGCGGAGAGAGAGAGAGTTGCATGAAGCATATAAGAACGCTCGGTCCCAGGAGGAGGCAGAAGGGATCCTTCAACAGTACATTGAGAGGTTCACCATCAGTGAGGCTGTTCTTGAACGCTTGGAGATGCCAAAAATTCTGGAAAGAAGCCATTCAACAGAGCCAAATTTATCCTCCTTCCTGAATGACCCCAACCCCATGAAATACCTGCGGCAACAGTCACTGCCTCCACCCAAATTTACTGCCACTGTTGAAACCACCATTACTCGTGCCAGTGTTCTGGATACCAGCATGTCAGCAGGCAGTGGGTCTCCAAGCAAAACTGTCACTCCCAAAGCAGTGCCTATGCTGACACCCAAGCCTTACTCCCAACCCAAAAATTCTCAAGAAATTCTGAAGACCTTTAAGGTAGGACAAGTTCCTTAAGAATAGAACCAAAGCTGAACTCCAGGGAGTCAATGGAGAGAAACATCGTGACTCAAGAAAATGTCATTCTTTTTACCATACAGAAGCAAAATGTGTTGACATTTACAGCTGTGAAAGTCATAGGTCTCTGGAGATTTGGTTTGTAAATGCTTAAGGGACAGCTGTTTCCCTCAATTGCTGTTGTTAATACAGATGGACTCCTATAAGATTGATAGTGGAGTCGTCTCCAGGAGCAAGGTCTATTTTCTAGTTTGATATAATGGCATGATTTCTCTGTACTAGTAGTAAAAACCCTAATTTAGTAATACCCTAGTATTTCTAGGTATCAGGAGTTATGGCAGACTCCTCAAAACAACATTTTATTTGCTTTTGGTTCAAATAGAAGTATATGCAGCTACCTCTCTTTCAGGAAGAAATTAGCATTCAGCATCCATTTGACATTGCAACATCCAAAAAGATGCTGCAATTGATACAAATACAAGGAACACATGGGAACATGGGACATACTTCGTCCTCAGATGAGACAGGTTTTTTAAACAAGTGGAAAGAAACTGGGTTGTTTTGCTAATGAGTGTGTAAAATAGTGTTCCCGACTGAAGAACTTGTGGAAACCAAGCATCTTTTCACTTCCTCAAATTCAAGTACTTTCTCTTATGTCAGGAGGTAGCACTCATCCTTTGTCTTAAGTTCTTTTGACTCATAAAGAAAAATCAGTTCCCCTTGTCCTTGTGCTCAATGAGTTTGTAACAAACAGAGGTAGAATGCGTCACTCGGAGATGTGACCATTACGTAGAAAAGTTTTTGTAACTGATTGAGCAATGCGATGCCATGTAGCTTCCTTGCTGTATTTCAAAGGGAACAAAACTACACTTTCTGACTTTTGCTAAAATAACTCTGAATGTATCTCAAAAATATCTCTTAGGCTTTGATAAAACAAAAGAAAAATGTCCAAACTGTCTCATCCGGATCACTTTGAGCTGTTTGTCCCCTTATAAGGGCAAGGGCCATCTCTCTGTCATTCATGGCTTCATCCTGAGAGCCTGGCACAGTTGCCCAGGACAGAGTAAGCACTCAGCAAGTGCTCCTTAAATAAGTAAGTGAATTTTTCCTGAGAAGATGAGCTACTAGTCATATGGACTCACACACACACAGATACACACGTGCCCATGGGTGCTCAATGGTCCACCTAAGTGTTTCAGAAGCTTTCCTTCACCTAGGGCCTATGATAATGAATGGCTATGGTATTTCCTGAAGGAAGATTCTATGTTGAGGTGGCCCAGAATAGGATAGGGAATACATTTATTTAACTGGATTTCCAAGACATCTGATCATACAGTCTAGGTGTCCACTTTCCCTCCTTTCTGTAAATAGTGCAAAGTGATTGTTTAAACAGAAGAATTAGCATAGATGATTTTATGGCAGAACTTCAGCCCTGAGAAAACTCTGTTCTTCACCACTGTGGCAAAGTGGAGCAAGGTGGTATGGCGGCCTCAGAAAGCACTTCCATGGAGGGGGTTATTAGAGAATTTGAGCAGAGGCCCTCTTAGAGCTGGAGATTACTCCGCACCACTCACTGGTGGGGGTCCCCTGCCTCATCATAGGCCTCACTGGCTAGTATTTCTATTGATGGCCTACAGTTCCATTACTGAGTGCATGGACAGCAACTTTGGTCAAAGGTAACATTCAAATCAGACTGTTGTTACAAGCTAATAATGCCAGGACAGAAGCTAAGGGGTAGGCGTGTGTGTGTGTGTGTGTCTGTGTGTGTGTGTCTTCTTGGAGGGCAGGGCAGGGAATACAGGCTCCGTTGTTTTTCCAGTACAACAGAATTAAGGATAAAGGAAGATCAGAGAAATAGTTTAAGGCATTGTTTTTTCAAACTGAGAGTTACCACCTGTTGCTAGGTTATAAAATCAATTTAGTGGTTTGAGGCCAACATAAAAAAAATGAACTGAAATAGAACACAATAAAAAAACATAGTGTGTCACACAATGAAGGCAAAATTGCTTGGGGAAACTTCTGTTTCAATTTATGTGTGTGTGCTGAGTTGTGATTTAAATTTCTTTTTATGGGTAACAAATAATAGAGTAAGAAGACCAGTGGCTTAAGTTAATAAACTATAACTAATATCCAGCCTTCCATTATTTCTTTTAAAAGATTTTAAAAGGCCTAATGAGGCTGGGCAAGGTGGCTCACAAAGTAATGCCAGCACTTTGGGAGGCCGAGACAGGCAGATCACTTGAGACCAGGAGTTCGAGACCAGTCTGGCCAACATGATGAAACCTTGTCTCTACTAAAAATACAAAAATTAACCAGGCATGTTGGCACACGCCTGTAATCCCATCTACTTGGGAGGTTGAGGCATGAGAATTGCTTGAACCAGGAAGGCCGAGGCTGCAGTGAGCTGAGATTGCACCACTCCACTCCAGCCTGGGCGACAGAGTGAGACTCCGTCTCATAAATAAATAAATAAATAAATAAGAGGCCTAATGATAATAATGGCTAATAGTTAAGACTTAAAATGTGTCAGGTACTATTCTAAATTCTGTACCTATGGTAATCCATAAAATCTCCATAACAGCACTATGAGGAAGATACTGTTACTTTAAATTTTGCGTCTGAGCACAGAGAATAGGAAACCTGTTGAAGATTCCATGCTTGTTAAATGGTAGAGCCAGGTTTCAATCAAGTCACCTAACTGCAGAACTCCCTCTCAAAACCACTCTACTTTCTGCCTCAAATTTCAAGACCGAGATTTCCAGATGCCTTTCAGTAAGCCAGGCTAACCACCCTCTCTGGTTTCCCTTTCTTGCTCTAACTGCCTCCCCTAGATGTGAGTGCAAAACAAAAATATTTTAATGTGCATGGTCTTTTTCTCTTTGAAAATGGAGGTTATAAAAGTAACTAGAAATAGAGATTCATTGTAACAGAGCATAGTCTCAGGTCCCTTACCCTCTGCCTTAGCCTTAAAAAAAGTATCTGTTGCCCCTGCTACCACCGTGGGATAAGCTGTAAAAATATTCCTCATCTGTGGTAAGTTCCACCTCATTTATATGCTAGCCGGAAAAACAGTCAAAATTGTGGAATAGCAATCAGAACTGAACTGAAACAGTATTGGAACCCCAATATGTGGCATGTGTTTGTACTTAAGATTCTTTGGTTTTCTGTACTCTAAAATAAAAGCAGGCCATAAATGAGGTGAACATGAAATGGAATCTAAAGTGAAGTGGCCCAAGCAGGCCAACTACCTTTTAAGGAGGCCCTTAAAGATAGCGTTTATAGAAGCCCTAACTTGTAGATCCCATCAGAACATTTAAGAGACCTCTTTCTTGATTGGACTGTGATTTTTAAATGGTCATCTTTTGAGGTAATTCTGAACGTGTCGTTTTGTTACAGTCTTTAATTGGGGTGTATATAGCATGGTTTTGTTCATTCTGGTTTTATAGGTAGATGGGAAAGTCAGCGTGAATGGAGAGACGGTTCGTAGAGAGGAGGAGAAGGAAAGAGAGTGTCCCACGGTGGCACCTGCCCACTCCTTAACCAAATCCCAGATGTTTGAAGGTGTGGCCAGAGTGCACGGGTCTCCCCTGGAGCTGAAACAAGACAACAGTAGCATCGAAATCAACATAAAGAAGCCAAACTCTGTTCCCCAAGAGCTCACAGTAAGAACCAAACATTTCTCCACCTCCCTTTGGGATAATTCCATGGTGTAAGAATCTGTTTTTAAAAATAAGTAGGCCATGATAATGACCATTTCTTTCTATGTTGGTGTATTAGTTTGCTAGGGCTGCTGTAAGTATCACAAACTCAGTCGCTTAAATGACAGAAATTGTCTCACAGTCCTGGTGGCTGGAAGTCCAAAACCAAGGTGTTGGCAGAGTTGGCTCCCTCCACTGGTCATGAGGGAGCATCTGTCCCAGGTCTCTCTCCTAGCCTCTGTGTCATCCCCCCCGCCTTCATCTTCAGTGGGGTGCTCCCTGTGGATGCGTCTGTATTCTGATTTCCCCTTTTTATTTTGTTTTATTTTATTTTTTGAGATGGAGTTTTGCTCTTTTTGCCCAGGCTGGAGTGTAATGGCTCAATCTTAGCTCACTGCAACCTCTGCCTCTGGGGTTCAAGCAATTCTCCTGCCTCAGCCTCCCGAGTAGCTGGGACTACAGGCATGCACAACTGCACTCAGCTAATTTTGTATTTTTCATAGAGACAGTTTTCACCGTGTTGGTCTTGAACTCCTGACCTCAAGTGATACACCCACCTCAGCCTCGCAAAAGTGCTGGGATTACAGGCATGAGCTACCGCACCCGGCCTGATTTCCCCTTTTTAAAAGAACACCAGTCATACTGAGTAGGTCCACCCTCCTCCAGTGTGACCTCATCTTAACTAATCACATCTACAGCAGCCCTATTTCCAAAGGTCACATTCTGAGTAGTTAAAGGGTTAGGACTTCAATAATATGAATTTTGGGAGACACAATTCCACCTGTATCATTGGGGTATAATGGAAGGTATTACAATTTATGAGCCAGAAATTACCTTTTCTTGTCTCACTATTGGTGTCCAGTGTTATAAAAGAATAAATCTTTAAAGAGTAAATCTTTAAAATACCTTTTTTTCCCCTGTTTATTTAGGACCTCATTAGACTTGTTAGTGCCATTTGAAAATAACTGGTGCTATCAGAATCTGGCTTTCCATCCCCAGCGATATATATAAAAGGGCCTTTTTCTTACTAAAGAAACAAAAATTCATTTAAAAGCTGAAAGTAATGTAGAGCATGAGAATACTATTGAATGGCAAAGCTAAAAAAAGTATGCTAATACAGGTATGGCAGAAAAGTGAACTCAATATGATATTTGTTACTTTGGAGTAGAAGACATCATTGGGAAAATTACACTTTCTTCCATCTCTCACCAGAAAGACTCACGCTGGTTTTACTAATCTAACCAAAACTGTCACTACACAGATGCAGCCCTGCTTTTGAGGTGCGGGCTGGACTCTGTTCAACCTCATTTGTCCTCACCAGAGGCTGAGTTTCTGCTGTTCTAATTTATAGCATTTGGGTTTGTATTATAGTTAAAAGAAGGAAAAAACTGTCAAGATATTTTCCCCCAGGACCTAGAAAGGTTTGGTGTGAAAGGAAACGTCTTCTAGCACCAAGGGAGCTGAGCGTTGTGTGACCCAGCTAGCTAAAACCCACCCAGAAGGCTGGGTATCATTATTTTTTTCCTCTATGATTAGTCTTTTGAACACTAAAATTATGTTTTTCAGAGGAGTTGAGAAGATATAATTTTCCCCCGCAGTACCCAAGTGCTCTATGAAAGAGATTCAAATGGGAATAGACCAAAATCATTTTCTCACCATGGTAACATGTTTCCTAGTCTCTAGGAGCAACGTTTTGTGATCCAGGCCAATGCATTCTCTCCTGAACTTGGACTTCCTGGACTTCCATTTTACTTTTCATTTGCATACATCTTACCTCTGCTAGAGATTTCTTGCAGATGATCAGGAGACAGAATATTGAGTTCTGCTAGCAGTATGAGAACTTAACTGATAGAGTAAACATTAACTTATGCTGTTAAAATTAGACTAGAAGCCCCCCAAATTAGACATAGGGGTGGCGTTGCTTTTCAGGGACAGTTAATAATTCTGTTCTTATTTCTCTTTTGCCATTTTTCATGATGAGCATTTTCTAAATTCCCTTCATAAAAAAGATTTCACTTTGATTACATATCCCCCAAAGTATCTTGTTTTAAGAGAAACAAAATTACATGATCTGAAAGAAACCATGCTATTTCAAAAGTTGATGCATGATCACATGGAGAAGGGTGGCCTTCAGGACTTTCTTCCTGAAACGAGCTGGATCCTGGTCGTCTAAGGATGCAGGTCTAAACTCAGAAAAGCCTGGGAGTCTTTTCCTTTTGTGTATTTCTTCCTTGGAAAAATTGCCTAGTTCAGAGTAATTTCTAGTTCAGTGAACCCTAATGTTTCTGAATAGGTAGTAGTATTTATGGACCCTGTCTATAGTAGTTTAGGCTCTTAAATCAACTGTGGCAGGGGGTATTGCATTACTTTCTGTGTGGGAAAATCTCTGTATATATCTCTCAGACTATAAGCTAAGTTGTTAGCTGTACTACATAGGACTGTGGCTTATTACTAAAACACTCATCATACTCACATGCAACTTAGGACACCACAAGTTTTCCGTTCAGAGTGTGTTATCCCAAGAGTCATTTTAAAAGAATCACTTCTCCAGTAAACCTACTCCTCATTTTACTTCTTTCTGCATGATTCCAAGCAAAGCATTTCTTAACTGTGTTACAGCCAGTATACTCCTGTTAAAATAAAATTTAAAAAAGGAATTAATTGGTCATGGCAAAACATGGTGACCAACTTAAACAGGAGGCTGCACTTCAGGGCCTCCCGGAGATTGATACCAGCTTGGACTTAATTTTCTGTTTCTAATTCACTTGCCTGATTCTGTGGGGCTGTCAAAAGATTAGTGTTCTTTTTAAATAGTGTCTTTCTTCCAAAAACTGCATTCCCAACAGATACACTCTCTACAGAGGAGTAGCTTCACCCACCAGTAAAATGTCACAATTCCTTTAGCGTGAGCTAGAACTGTTCAAAGGGCACAACAGCGGCAGTAGGCAGGAGCATGAATTCAGGAATGGAGGGAGAACAACAGAGAAGGGCGGCTGAGACCTGCTGGGGGAAGGTCTCGTGCGGAACATCAGCGTCTGGGCCCGGGATGGGCACTATGGATGATGTCATGTTATCTCTTCAGTTTCCTTCTACCTCATCTTTCTCATTTGAAACTCTTGGGACTGTCACTTTCTTGCTTTAGAACTAGATCCTAAATTAAGTTAGGAATTTCAAAAAATGTTTTGTCTGTACCTCCTCATGCCAGATAATTCCCAGTCATCTTCAGTCGAATCACCTTTATGGTAATAAGATTGTGATAGCAATTACCTTGCAGATGGGCACCTGTTAACTGGTAAATATGAATTAAGGACCTACTGTATTACCTGTTTTTTGAAATAGAAGAATAAACTTCTAAACTTGCTAGGAAAAAAATGCTCATAAAGCCACTAGAAAAGTATACAGAACAACGTAGAATTAAATCCAGAGGGACTCTGACTTAGGATGGTTCAACTTACAATTTTTCAACCCTATGATGGTGCAAAGGCAATATACGTTAAATAGCAACTGTACTTCAAATTTTGAATTTTGATCTTTTCTGGGCTAGTAATATGCAGTAGGACACTCTCATGATGCTGGCGTGGTTGTGATTGGGCCCCAGCTCCCAGTCAGCCACGAGATCACGAGGGTAAACAACCGATACTCTGTAGTACGCTGGATCTCCAGATGATTTTGCCCAACCGTGAATGTAAGAGTTCTGAGCATGTTTAAGGTAGGCTAGGCTAAACTATGATGTTTGGTAAGTTAGGTATATTCAGTACATCTTTGACTTAACGATATTTTCAATTTACAACAGTTTATCGGAATGTAACCTTATCATAAGTCATGGAACATCTGTACTAGATGGTGGAGTAAGAAAACCAGAGGAATATAAGATTGCAAAGAACAGGCAAGATCCTTGTAGGCTGGGTTTAGTCTGGGAAGGTTTTGTGTGGATGTGGATTTTGAAACTTGACAGTAAGTATGGGATTTGTGTTGAAGTGGAGGAGGGGCTATTCTGCACACCAGGAAGAGCAGGATCAAAGGCATGGACAGTGGTGAGGAGCCCACCAGAGGACCCCAAGAAGGATAAGAGGTGATGAGTGTGCTGTATATTCCAGGCAGAGGGATCAGGTCCTCCTCTGGCCACCCCGTCCCCTCGCCCCTAATTATCCCTGAGATATTTCAGGGATTTTGTTCATTTCAGCGTCTCTGTTAAAGGACCAGTGGAAACCTCTCACTTTTTTTTTTTTTCATTTAAAAACACTGGCTTCTGTAAGAAAATCATGTTATAGCACACAAGCAGACTCCTAGAAATAAAGGACTGTAAAATAGTTTAGAAGGTCTTCTAATCTGAGGGCTAATATATCCTGTGTTTAGTGGCCTACAGAAAGATATTTTTATGTATGTCTCCCCCAAAACTATTCCAGTGTTGTCTTGATTCCTTGTCAGTTACATTTGTATCTGAAGCTCTTCTTTCCTCAGTGGCACCAAAATGACCCTTTTCAAAAATACCTAAAATACTTCACACACTAGATCAAAGGTCAGACTCCACCTGAACAAGTCAAACTGAGCCTTAATTTATATTTAAAAATAAGTATAATAATAGCATAGACATCAGATGGTCATTGTGAGAATTTATGTCTGTAGAGCACTTAGCACACTGTCAGGGTGACTCAGAGACCACAGGTGCCACTCAGCTATCTTTAATATTGTCATACAACAAGTGGGAGTAAGGAAGTTGTAATATTTAATATATTTTGCAGAAGCCCATAAAGGCAATCAGTATGAAGTTTTTTGGATTAAAGTAAGATGGTCAAAATTACCATCTTGAACAGATGTGAATTTCATACAAATGAGATGAATTCCTTGTAATCTTCTAACTCAACTTGTTGTTCCAATTGTAATTCTCTAAAAAACATACAGATGTGGGCAGCTTTTTCTAGAAGACAGTTGTCCTTGCAGACACTTACGTGATTTTTCCTGCAGCTCTTTTTTTTTTTTTTGTCTTTTCCCCACCTTTTGTAGAGAATGGGGTCTCACTATATTGCCCAAGCAGGTCTCAAGCAATTCTCTGGGGCTCAAGCGATTCTCTCACCTCTTCCTCCGTAAGTGCTGGGATTACAGGCATGAGCCACCATGCCTGGCACTTCCTGCAGCTCTTTTTGCCTTTCCTATTGTTCCCTCCTTTCCAGTTCTGGCCCCCTCCTGCCACCTTAACCCCTAAGACTCCCACCCATCTACGCCTGTGTCACTCCCTTCCATGCCTGTTCATCAGATCTCTCTCATCAGCTTATCTCAAATGACGCAGCCCTTGTTCTCCCTCCTAGTCAGCACCATCCCACCAGGTTCGTGGCAATTTTCCCTCATTGACCAAGGGCCAAACTCACCTATTGGGTATCTAAACTACTTCATCTGCTTTTCTCCAACTAAGTCACAAGGTAGGTCTGTTTTTCCCATTTTGAAAAAGCTCTAGGTCTTCCTCTTGAAAATTCAGTACTATGTTTTCTGTTCCAGGAAAACAGACAATCGGATCTTTCTTGAAACATTGCATTTTGCAGTGAGAGCAGGGTGAAGGCATTTGAGTAGGTGCTGTTTTTCTTACAGCTGAGACCAACTGCAAATTCCTTTTAGATGGCAAATGTCAATAAACATTTCTTTAGAAACTGGTTTTCTCCATCTAGAAGTAGTTGTAAGATTGCTAGATTTAATGATTTTAAGTCATTAAAAGATTTAGATACAGATGCATTTACAGATTTCAAGAAAGCATACATCAGAGAAAATAAAAAATTAACCTGGCCTACTTATCCAGTTACCTGGATCAAAACCTCATTTTTTTTTAATTTGAAAAGTTTAGTACAAAAAAAAAAAGGTGTAAGACATGGAGAGCCTGATTCTCCATATAGATTCTCTGTCTTCCAGTGGCAGTAGATATTTGGAGGTATAAAAGTGAAAAGAGAAATCCATGCACAGCATATGTGGCACCTGGATCTGGCACCACAGTGCCAGAGCATAAATAGACTGATTTTCCAGGCTTGTGTCCAGATAAGCTATTCAAGACAAGAGCCAGGAAATCACTCAGAGTCACAGAACTGTTGCTCAGAAAAGGACATTGGACATCATTTGTTCCAACCCATAGAGGTTAAATGATCAGTCCGAGCTCACCAGCAACTCCATGCTAGAGACAGGCCCAGCAGCCAGGTCCTCAGTCTCAGGAGGGTACTTGCCCTCCTGCTTCACATTTCTAGTACATCTTCCAGTGTCATTCTCTGGGCCAGTCCACCACCAAGATCCTAGTTAAAATGAGCAGCCAGATGCCAGGTAGGCTTTGGGCTAGACCATGTCTCTCTCAAGCCAGGAAACTGCCACCTCCCACCTGAGGCCCCAGGGCTGAGTCTGGCACCCGGGCAGTTTGGATCGCGTTCTCAGTTAAGGGGAAGCCAGCTCCTGGCTGAGTCCCATGCGACCTTTCTGTGCTCTCATTCATTCACATCCAGGGATCTGTTTTTATTTACTTGTTTTCATTCTTGAGAAAGTGTTACCAATTAGAGAAGGGAAGGGCTCTCTTCTGTTGAGCTGTAGCCAAAGAAAAATACAGGTCAGAAAACACATTTTTCCAGCAAGGCGGGTTTGTTTGAAGCAAACCTCTGAGTGTATCACTGCCAACTTTGAACTCATTTCCTTTGAAGTAATGATGTGAGTACAAAAGTAATAAGCCTTCAGGATGGAGTATCCAGACATAAGTTAATTAACCTGGCTTTGGGGATTTCCCTTGATTACAGATAGCCTATATACATTGCAGAATACAGAAAACTGGAGAAACCATCAACTACCTATTACTCAGCCACTCTGAAATTAATGCTAAGATTTTTAGAAAGTGTATGTTCTTTTTCTCAGTGTGTATAAAGTATTTTAAATGGGTTCCTGTTATTCAAATTGCTTGCTTTTTCTCTTACTTTATCTGAATATTTTGCTAGCAGTAGCCAGATTTTGATGACTAGCATACATTTAAACTAAGCCAGAGTATACATTCCATAAATAATGCATAATATTTATTTACTTAACAAGGATTACGCATCTGGTTCCTGATCCCTCAGAACCTGGACTGAACAGAAATCCCTGAGATGAGCTGATGGCCGGGGGCAGTTGGGTCTCCAGGAGCCGTAGGAAGAGGAGAGATTCCAGGAGAGTTCTAATCTTTTGCAGAATAAATGAGTGCGAGGTAGAGGAAAGAAAGGGAATGGAAAAAGCAGTTTGAATCACTTCAGCAATAAACAAGACTCTCAGGTGATAGATTGCCTCTCATGGATCAAAACCTCTAAATACTGGAGGACAACTTGGAGGGGGTATGACTCTAAGCCCAGATGGTGGAGCATTGAGATCACCAGCACAGGCAGAGTTCCCACCTCCCCTGCCTTCTAGCAGTATGACCCTCGGTAAGTTGCTTAACCTCCTGGGCCTCAGTTTCTTCACTTGTATAAAGGAAATCATATTGACACCTACCTCCTAAGCTTGCTCTGAGAATTATGTGAGATGATTCTTATGAAAGGCCCAACAGCACTGACACGTGGCAAGTGAATAAATATTGATTGCAGTTTCTGCTGTTGCTACTATCAATTTACCATATCAAATGTCAGGATGTAACCTTTAAAGCATCCCTTTAAGGTAAGATAAATTGGGTTATCTGGAGTTTAGTGTTTGAGTGTTGAGCCATACAGAAATGCCTTGAGAAATGTGAGAATTCTTGAAAGTAGAAATTCTCCGGCATGTGTAAGTGGTAAAACATTGCTGGAATGTTTTACCTGCGCTGGTACAATAAGCCTTAGTAAAGTAGTTAATGTTTGAGCACCCCGTCCCCTTTGCATCACACATCAGGTCTATAGGGCTTCATGAATTGTCTTATTTCATTGATTCTAAGTGGCACACTTTTCACATTTTAACATCTCTAAATCAGGATCTGTCTTATAATCAATAGTGCAGCATATTTAACAGATGATGTGTTTTCTTTCTTAGTAGTACCTAAAGTAATACAACTTAAAATTGATGGCATTTTAGATTTAATAAAATATGTTCATTTCTTTGTTCATTTTTGGTCTGGTGAGACGTTGGCCCTGTTGTGCAGTTATTTGTTTTGTTTACAGTATTTGGAAACACCAGTGTTCTCAAGAGGCTCATTCATCAATATTTAACTGCAAATTTGTTTCCCGGTCTCAGATAGTTTTCTGTAATGTAATCCATTTGTGGGGAAGGGAAAGCTAAAAATCAGTATTTCTGCCAGTATTTTCTATATAGACATCATAAAACAAAAATACCATCATGTATTAATATTTCTACATGTGTGGGAGAGCACTTTAAATTATAAAACCCAACTTATTCTTTTGCAATGCTAAACTGGTCGATCTTCAAATCCTACTACCATGTTGGTGGTTCATATAGTAAACAATATAAACATACACATGTACCATAACCTAAATATAACAAAAGAGACCAGTTAACTATTTTCACTTATTTAATTCTCTTGCAGGGATTCAAACCAGACTTATTGATATATGAAAATATTACAAAATCCATTAAATAATACCAAGGTGATGCATATTTCCTGCCTAGGGTTTTAAAAGTGCATTTTAACTTAATATTATGTTCTTCCAGAATTGATACATGACTGTCCATCATTAGAAAACGCCCATCTAATTATGAGGATTTCAAAACTACCCCATCCTCCAAAGAAAATCACATTTTGCCACTAGATGNGTTAACTATTTTCACTTATTTAATTCTCTTGCAGGGATTCAAACCAGACTTATTGATATATGAAAATATTACAAAATCCATTAAATAATACCAAGGTGATGCATATTTCCTGCCTAGGGTTTTAAAAGTGCATTTTAACTTAATATTATGTTCTTCCAGAATTGATACATGACTGTCCATCATTAGAAAACGCCCATCTAATTATGAGGATTTCAAAACTACCCCATCCTCCAAAGAAAAATCACATTTTGCCACTAGATGCTGTTGTAAAACCTTTTAGAAACTTGAAAGTTTTGTTGCTTAAAATTTTTTGTTTTTAAAGAATTCAGTGATGGTTTCCACCAATGCATTAACTTTAAATTTCATTTTGAGAGGCAAAATTTGATTTATGGATAAAATATATATACTTATGAGAGATGAATAAATTCATAGTTCTTGAGAACCCATGGGGATATTTTATGAATTATTTAGTAATCCCTTTTCTGAAATCAACTTTAACCTTTATCTTAAAACCTTTTAAAATGTATGCAATATTTCATGCACACTTTAAAATTTAACTTTAGCTTTTTACAAGAAACTTCTACCAAAAAATGCAGTAGTCATTAACTTGCTCTCTTTAATTGTCAAAATATAATCTAGCTAGTATTTAATTTAACATTTTATTTATTTTTACTAAGCAAATATTGTAATAGCAGGATAATTTTGGACTTTGTTCTAGAGTCAATTGGCTCCCAGTGAAAGACAATGTAAAATTACATTGATTTTGTTTTCCAATTACAGAAATAATACATAGTCGTTATAGAACATTTTGGAATATATAAAATACATGTAAAGAGAAGGAAAAGTCGCCCAAAATTTAAGCACATTAAAAATAATTACAATTAACATTTTGATATTTGCTATCTTTTTTCTATATGTTTATGTATAGGCATGTATATAATCTTATACATGTAAACATCAAACTATATATACAGTTTACATTTCCTATCATTGGACAGTATTTTCACATATCATTAACTATTATTCAACATCTTTTTTTCATGATTATATTGCCTTTATGGACATGCAGTAATTCATTCAATCATTCCCCAATTATTGGGTATTTAAGTTGTTCCAATTATTTTTACTATTATAAATTCCATCAAGCATAAAACTGACACAATTGAGGTACTACTGAGAGAGAGGAACACAAGCATTAGAGTAATAACTGGAGGTGCCATGGAGATGAACATGACAGTGATGTGCCAAGTGGATTAGACAGTGAGGTCCAAATCACAGAGACTTGTTAGTGGAGAACAAGGAGGAAAGGCAAACCTGGATTCCCAGCCATAGAAACAGAAAGGAAGTGATGGGTATGAGCACTAGTATGTTCAAAACTTAGTAGGAGTTGGCAAAGGATGACTATTCACGAGGTATGAGTCAAAGATCACTTCAAAGTTTATGTGATGGGAAGGACTGCTGCTATAAACAGAAATTGTCAAATTTGGAGGAGAAGGCCATTGACCCTAGAGGTGAAACCAAAGCTCTGATGGACTCTCACAGCTGGAGATGAAAATACGAGTTATACACAGAGAATGTAATGGTGAATCCATGGGAATAATTTATATATTTGAGGGTAATTCAGCACAGGTAGAGGAAAACAGGGTCCAGTTGAAATCTTTCGGAATGACCCATATTTTGATGAAAAGGAAAAAGAACCAATGAGAGAAGAGTAGGCTGAGAGTGGGGAGGAGAGGGAAAAGGAGAGAATGAATTAGAACTCCAGTAATAGAGATTCACTGGGAGCCCAGGAAGGATGAGATCTTTAGACTAAAATCCACAGTGCTAAGGGCCACAGGTAACTATGCCAAGACAGGCCACAAAAGTCAAAAAGACTTCACTGGTGTTATGACCCTAAGCCAGCTTGAAAGGTGTTTAGGAACAAGTGGGGGATAGCCATGATTTTGAACTTTTGGTGGTGAAAGAAAAGAAAATGTGGGATGTACATCCGAGGCAGTCATAGGAGGTTTGGGGAGATAGTGAACCACATGGGTGTCCTGTTCTCCGTAGAATGTCTCCCTCCAGCCAGCCCAGGCTGTCACCATGAAGCTGCCTGGGAAGTAGAAGAGGGAATTTATATGAGCAAACCACTTTGTTGGCCTAAAAATTACTGCTTAAAACCTAATTTTTAGAACCTTTAAAGGAATAATTTATTCAAGGGGAAAAAAATCTCTTTTCAGGCAACCACTGAGAAAACGGAACCAAATAGTCAAGAGGACGAGAATGATGGTGGAAAACCAAGAAAAGGGAATATAGAACTTGCCTCATCAGGTTTGTTTCATAAGAGACTAGTTTTAAGGCAAATCATGATAACTCTTAAGATGTAATGGAAATAGCCAAGAATTTTCCTACTGAGCCACAGAAAGGTAGTAATTAGACTCTAGGAGTGATGTGGTTGTGCTGCCACCTAGAGGCTTCCTGGGGAAGTTCTGCCCATATGGTTAATGTTCTCTGAAAATATGAGCCCCATGGCCTTTTTCTTAAAGCTACCCATTTGTTTTTTTTTTATACTTTAAGTTCTAGGGGACATGTGCCATAACATCAGGTTTGTTAGCATAGTATACTTTGCCTATGTTGGGGTGTGCTGCACCCACAAACTCGTCAGCACCATCAAGTCATCATTTATATCATGTATCTCCAATGCAATCCTACAATCCTCCCCCCTCCCATGATAGGCCCCAGTGTTGATGTTCCCCCTTCCAAGTCCCAAGTGATCTCATTGGTCAGTTCCCCCTATGAGTGAGAACATGCAGGTGGTTTGGTTTTCTCTTCTGGGTTGATAGTTTGCAAGAAATTGATGGTTTCCCAGCTGCATCCAGTCCCTACAAAGGACGCAAACTCAATCCTTTTTATGGCTCAATAGTATTCCATGGGTAATATGTGACCACATTTTCTTAATCCAGTCTGTCACAGATGACATTGGGTTGATTCCAAGTCTTGCTATTGTGCAATAGGCCGCAAAAACATACGTGTTGCATGTGTCTTTGTAGAACCTAATTTATAATCCTTTGGGTATATATCCCAGAGTGGATGGCTGGGTCAATGGTCACATCTATAAATCTAGATCCTTGAGGAATTGCCGATACTGTTTCCATAATGGTGAACTAGTTTTACAATTCCCACCACAGTGCCTTTCTTAAATATTTATCTCTATAATCATGAAGAATATTGTGTTCTCCTATAAAAATTATGCTAAAAATTGAGGGTAAGATTTTGACACACAGTAACAACAACAGATAAGCGAGAGATCAAAAACATAAAAATAGATGCTGAAATGATAATGCTCACATATAGTTTAAAAAGAATAAAATAGTGCCATGAATCTGGACAGTGAGTATAATATACTGTATTCATTGTTTTAGCAAGGAGACCCCTGTTCCCGAAAGTCTTGTTCCTCAATATTTTTTGCAGCCTTATCAATATGTTTAACACATTTCTTCTTTTGATAAACCATAAAACCTCTCATCCTCTTCCAATACCAAATTATTACTTTTATAAGGCCTTTCTCAAGTGTTTACCACTTGAGAAAAATAATATGTTAATTACCAAATTATTTTTAAGTGACATTTTAAAATAAATTAAATATCACTTAAAATAACAGCGTATACTGTTTCAAACTAGATTGTGCCTTCACATTTTGATATGCCCCCTTAGGTAGTGACTTTCTCATCCCTTCTAAAGTGAACCTAATTCTTCTTTAAGTATCAGAGAACACTTTATTTTCATTGTAATAATACATATACCCCACAATCCATAACATATTTCAATTAAGAAATTCTGATGTTAAAATGGAGTATTGAAATACAGAAAAAGGAAGCATCAGGTTGCTGCTCATTCACTGGGATAGAAACTACCTGTAGATGTTCTCTCAACCAGCCCAGCTGTCATAATCATTATATATTTCATGTCAGCATTCTGTTCCATGTAGTGTTATTCAGATGTAAACCATGACCCATACTAAAAACTTAAGTTCTTCATAGTGTGGTTATAGGACATGTTTTATATTGCTTGTTGTTCAATACCATGAAAGAGCTTTGGGAATTCCAGCATCTTAGGCTCTTTTATACCTCTCAACACACTGTCATCCAGCTTATATTGCCAGGACGGGATATGGACTGAATGTCTGTATCATGGCAATGTCATATTCATGGCATTGCAGAGTGAATGGCCCTGTAGTTGTTTGATTTTCTTTTCCTTCTCTGTTTCTGGATGTAACTCCATTGCAGAACCACAGCATTTTACAACAACTGTGACTCGATGCAGCCCGACTGTGGCCTTTGTGGAATTTCCCTCCAGCCCCCAGCTGAAGAACGATGTGCCAGAAGAAAAAGACCAGAAGAAACCAGAAAATGAAATGAGTGGAAAGGTGGAGTTGGTGCTGTCACAAAAGGTGAAGTGCAGAGTGGAGGAAAGCAGTTAAATCCACAAGTTAACATGGCCCCATATTACAGCTAGCTGTTGCTGTGGCAGTTGTGAATAATGAAGATTTATTTTCTCCCCTCATCTTTTTTTCCTATCTTTAATGTGTAGTTTTTCTTTTTCTTTTTTTGTGAGATGGAGTTTTGCTTTTGTGGCCCAGGCTGGAGTGCAGTGGCGCGATCTCTGCTCACTGCAACTTGTGCCTCCCTGCAACTTCTGCCTCCCGGCTTCAAGTGATTCTCCTACCTCAGGCTCCCGAGTAGCTGGGACTATAGGCGTCCACCACCACACCTGGCTAATTTTTATATTTTTAGTAGAGACAGGGTTTCACCATGTTGGCCAGGCTGTTCTTTGTAGAAAGGTGTAATATAAGTTTTAAAGCCTTGCAGTTAGGTTTTAGTTTGCTGTGTGTGTTTGCTTATTTGCTTTTTAACTCGTCAGCTTACTGGCTAGTCTCTCTCCAATAATCACCTATTTGTTAGCAATGGTAATTCCGATGCCACTGGATTTGGATAACAAGGAACCTAGAAAATTATTATTCTGATATAACAGGTTTTAAAGTCTTGTTTTTATTAAAGTTTCTTCCTTGTTTAGAGTCTGATCTCATACACATTAGTTTGATTTGTTTTCAGGTACAGAGTCTAAAAATATTCATGAGTTACAGCAGTTGTTCTCAACCTTGATTACTCTTGAGAATTTAAAAAGTACCAAGCTAGCTGGGCGTGGTGGCTCACAGCTGTAATCTCAGCATTTTGAGAGGCTGGGGCAGGAGGATCACTTGAGCCCAGGAGTTCAAGAGCAGGCTGGGCAACCCAGAAAGTCTTCATCTCTACAAAAAAAACATTAGCCAGGCACGGTGGTGAGCGCTTGTAGTTCCAGCTACTCTGGAGGCTTAGGTGGGAGGATCACTTAGCCCAGGAGGTCAAGACTGCTGAGAGCCATGATTGTACCACTGCACTCTAACCTGGGTGACACAGCAAGACCCCATCTCAAAAACAAACAAACAAAACAATCCAAGCCCATTCCAGACCAAATAAATTAGAATCTCTGGAGGCAGAGCCCAGGCATCTGTGTTTTTTAAAGCTCCCAGGTAATTTTATTGGGCCACCAAGATGGAAAACCATGGACTGGCACAACTGAAAGACTATCTGTGGTGGTGTCCCACCTTCCAGAAGGAATCCTCAATTTGGATCTGACCTTAAAGTAACCTTAAATTTGTAGCTCTAGTTTATTCATCATTTACTCAACAAGTATTGGCTGTGCACCTACTATATCATGCCTGGCCGTGTGCTAGGTACTGGATAGTCAACAGTGAACGTGATGCAGTCCCTGTCCTAAGGAGCTGAGAATTCTGTATCCTTGGTAGAGCCTCTAAAATGCCTGTTGCCTTGTTGCATTTTCAATATTTCAGACCCTAGCTATTCTTCATTTTTATAGATAATTGAAGAATGGTCTACAGGTCTGGAAAGGGGAACCAAACTGGGGGCGAAATGTTGGGAGGCAGGCAGAAGTTCCCACTTTTGCAGGTTTCACATTATTTTGGACTAGTAACCATTATTTATTATCCTTCCAAATTTACTTGCTTTTGCCACTTAAATCTAAACTGAAAGGAAAAATCTGTATGATTGCAAGTAAAAAACATTTAACTTGAACAGAATGAATACCCTAAGTAAAAGGTAGTCATTACCAACCTCATCTGTGCAACCTCATCTTGGAGTCCATCTGTGGATCACCGGAGTCACACCTGCCCAACTATGGAAAAAAATTGTTTTCAGTTCTTCAGTTTGTTTGTGTGTGTGTTTTTGTGCACTTTGCCTTTTGGTCATCTGGTAAACATTATTCTCAGAATGTTTTTTAAGCATAAAATAAAATACGCAGAATTACAACAAAGCACCCATGCTTACAGGCTGACCTTTTTACATAGCGGTCATTTTGATCATTGCTGATGACCCTTAACTGTTTCATTTACAACCAGGCATTACTGAAACATGTTTTTGCCAGCCTCCACTATGAGGAAATGCTCTGAGGCTAATGATTGGTGAGTTGTCAGCTTTGGGAAGGCTAGACCTTATCATTTGCTGTGTAGCACCAACATTCATTTGGACACCTGGTTGACCTCTGTAATGCAGAATGAAGTGATTAGTTTTCTTCAAGATTCTCTTAGAGTTGAATATATTATTCACAAAGAAAAATAAATCCTTCGGAGGATAAATTCTAACATAAATTATTCTGAGGACCAAATTAGGGATCAACGTGTAATGAAACAAGTGCTCTGTGGTCTGACTCGCCCTGAGGTCATTGATCTATCAGGAACAAAGCCACTATCCAAAGAGTGAATCAGAATAGGTTCTGCGAGCAGCTCAAAAAACATAAACTTATACAGCCACGCTCTTATTCAGACCTACGCACAGTGTCAACCAATGCTTATTTTAGACATTTTTGTTTTAATAAGTTTGGTAATCTGGTCTTTCAGCAATCAGCTGATTAGAAGCAACAAATCAGAAGGGTGCTTCTACTAAAGGTCATTCAGATTAGGGAGAAACAAAATTAAGTAGCAATAACAAGAAAAATCTATTTTACAAAACAAACATAAGAATTTTTAAAGTCTATAATTTTGCAACTATTTACAAGTAGTGACAAGTAGTCTAACATGCCTCAAGAATTCCCTAAGGGCATCAGATACTAAGGCACTGTTCGACAGTGGTTATTGATAATAATGCTTCTTTGTCAACAGGCAAAGTATACTGTCTTTAATATGCTTTGCATAAATTTGTGGGTGGTTATGTAATGTCTTTAGAATAATGTCTATTGAAAAGTAATATTACTTGAATGTTTAGCACTTATGGAGTAAGATTTGTTTTAATTATCTTATGTGGAACATCTAATTTCCTGACATTACAAAGTCAGTTTTGTGTGGTACTGTGAAGAGAATGTGTGATTGTTCAATAAGAGAATAAGAGAGAGTGATGTATAATTCCAAAGATGGAATATTGTCTTCTGGTTTGGAGAAAAGTGATCATTACATTTTTATGCTCTTGTCTGACTTATCTAAAAAACTGACTTTCTATTAATGTAGAGAAGGATGAAAGCGTTTTAGGAAAGAAACAAAAAATTAAATGTTTAAAGTTAAAGTGAAATGTTAAATGTTTGAACTGTTTGACTTCTGTTATAACCATGGATCCTTAAATTTTATGTCACCTGTGTGTTTATTAATGGACAGTTATTGTAATGTTTATGCCTGTTGTCTATTGTCCAGGTGGTAAAGCCAAAATCTCCAGAACCAGAAGCAACGCTGACATTTCCATTTCTGGACAAAATGCCGGAAACCAACCAACTACATTTGCCAAATCTCAATTCTCAAGGTAAAGAGAAGGACACGTTTTATTTTAGGTCTACATGTTCTGCTGAGCCCATCTGTAGTAAACTATTACTTAATTTAAAAGAAGATTACATCCTTTGTGTTGATATTCCTTTAGCCAGCATGTTTGCCAGAGTCTGTGATGGCTGAATTTATAACTTAAGAATGGAAAGCTGGGGCTGGATTCTCTATTTTAGCAGACCAGGAACCCTAGCTGCCAAGGCCATTTGGTCAACCAGGCACTATAGGCACAATAGAGCCTATACAATTGTTAGAGCTGTAAAATTTTGGTATTATCAAAATTAACTGGATGTGGTGGCACATGCCTTTAGTCCCAGCTACTCAGGAGGCTGAGGCAGGAGAATCGCTTGAACCCAGAAGGCAGAGGTTGCAGTGAGCCAAGATCATGTCACTGCACTCCAGCCTGGGTGACAGAGTGAGACTGTCTCAAAAAAAAAAAAATTATTATCTCTAAAATATAAAGATAGTCATAAAATGAGAAATTAATATGTTTAATAAAAAGTTTAATATTATGTCTATTTCACTGTTAATTCTAGTCATCACCATTTAATTTGACAATAATTTTGAGAAAAAGCCATTTTTTTACTCCATAATAATTCCTGGGTGCATGATGATTATTGAGAAATCATTCACCATCATAGGTTAAACAGGTTCTAGACAAACATTTTAATCTTGCCAAAAATTATTTGTAGCTATGTGTGTGTGTGTATATATATATATATATATGAGTAACACACATACATAATACTGAGGATTTAAAAATGTTTAACACATGCATACTGAGGATGTATTTTAATGTGTTTTGATGTGGGAAGGGGTTGCCTCTAAAAACATAGGCATTTAGGGCCTTATAAGAAAGTCTTAAAATGGTACTGACCACTGAAAATTCCCCAAGTACTGTGTAGACCATATTTAGGGTTGTTAATTTACCCCTTTATTCTTTAAGAACCCGATTTGAATCCCTTTATCCTAGGGGGAATCCCAGGTGCCCATGACCACCAGAAAGGGCCCTGAGGGATGTGAACAGTGGAGGATGGGTTCTGAGAATTCACAACCCAGAGGGACTATTCTTCAAAACAACTAGACCACTGAGTTTTACTGCTGTGAGATCTCTCTCTAGATGTGGAAACGGGCCAGATGCAGTGGCTCACACCTGTAATCCCAACACTTTGGGAGGCCGAGGCAGGAGCACTTGAGGCCAGGGGTTTGAGACCAGCCTGGGCAACACAGCAAGACTTTGTTGCTACCCAAAAAAAATTTAAATTTAAGCTTACTTTCTTACTTTCTTTCTTTCTGTCTGTCTTTTCTTTTCTTTTCTTTTCTTTTCTTTTTCATTTCTTTTTTCTTTCTTTCTTTCTTTTCTTTCCCCCTCCCCTCCCCTCCCCTTCCCTTTCTTGAGGGAGTCTTGCTCTGTTGCCCAGGCTGGAGTGCAGTGGCACAATTTAGGCTCACTGCAAGCTCCACCTCCCCGGTTCACGCCATTCTCCTGCCTCAGCCTCCCAAGTAGCTGGGACTACAGGCACCTGCCACAACACCCGACTAATTTTTTGTATTTTTAGTAGAAATGGGGTTTCACCGTGTTAGCCAGGATAGTCTCATCTCCTGACTTCATGATCCGCCCACCTTAGCCTCCCAAAGTGCTGGGATTACAGGTGTGAGCCACCGCACCCAGCCTAAATATTTTTTTTAAAAAACAGCCAGAGTTCAGGAGGCAGGAACTGTAGGGTTTCTTGTTTTTCTTTTTTAATAGACTTTCTCCAGTGGATTTTGTAGATTTAGCTTATTTTACTTTTCTTTTAAGGGTGGGCAGCTATTTCAGCCACTGGCAGAATCTGAGTTGGCTTCTGTTAGCTATTATTGATGTTTGGCAGATAAGTTGGGCTTTATCTACATAACAGGGAACTCTGGGGAATAATTAACTAGTACATGTACTGATGGTTACTAGGTTCATAATGTGGAAACAAGTTCAATACTGTTTTCAAAGCATTTGTCTTAAATTTGTCAGTCCTGCTTTCCTGAAGGGAATTGACAAAAATGAAGTATCACAACTGGGCCAGCAAATGGCCATATTTGGACCAATTTTAATTCTTCCCTATTTCTAGTACTTTGTAATTGTGTAGATAAGTGGTATAGAGAGGGAATAAATATTTTAAGCCATTTTAAAGCCATGTTTTGTTTTCTTACAAATTTACACATTCCATTACTTATTGTGAGGCATTTTGATTTTGTAAAATGTGCTACCGAATTGAGAAACTTCACTTCATTCTTTACCCAAGTTGAATGATTAAAAAATAAAATTTAGTAGAGTACTGAAGCATTTCAAAATTTATTCTTTAAGATAGAATTATATTTGGAGTACACCAGTTGTATACTTGTATTAGTTTGTTTTCATGCTGCTGATAAAAACATACCTGAGACTGGGTAATTTACAAAGGAAAGAGGCTTCATTGACACACAATTCCACATGGCTAGAGAGGCCTCACAATCGTGGTGGAAGATGAAGGAAGAGCAATGGGACGTCTTACATGGCGGCCAGCAAAGAGAGAGCTTGTGCAGGGAAACTCCCCTTTATAAAACCATCAGATCTCATGAGACTTATTCACTATCACGAGAATAGCACAAGAAAGACCTGCCCTCATGATTCAATTACCTCCCACCAGGTCCCTCCCATGACACATGGGAATTTTGGCAGCTACGATTCAAGATTTGGGAGGAGATATAGCCAAACCATAACAATACTTTTACCTGGTTCATGGAAACTATAATTATAGCTGCATGCTCTGGAGACAGAATGCCTGGGTTCAGATTTTCATGTGTGTAGTTCTTAGCTGTGTGACTGTACCCATCAGATTTTCCCTAATCTCTAATCAGCACCTGTAAACTAGAAATAATACCAGTAATAACCTCATAGGGATATTAGAAATACCAAATGGGAGAATCCATAAAAAGTGTTTAGCTCAATACCTGGCCTAGAATAAGCATTCATAATGTAATCTAGTAATTGTAGAATAGCAGCAGGAGGAGTAAAAGAATAGAGCAAGACATCAGGCAGGAATAAACTACTCTTGAATCCTTTCTTTAAAATAAGAGTGTTCATGTTGTGGAGATCTGGTTTTCCACTGCAGTTCTCAAACACCGGTGTGTGCCAGGGTCCCTGTAGGGCTTAGAGCCCACTCTCACAGAGTCTCATTCAGTAGGTCTAGGCTGGGGCCAGAGGATTTGCGTTTCTTACAGGTTCCCAGGTGATGCTCAAGCTGCACATCTCACCACACTCTGAAAACCAGTGGCTTCAAGTATTTATTTAAATTGTGCACCAAAAATACCATTGATTGATATGAAAATAACAGTAATAATTGCTTGAAGTTTATAAAGTTTCCATCTTTCAAGAAGCCAAAGACATCTAATAAATGTAACCTTAAAATACATGATTTGTCTTCAATCGGGATGGGGAAATAGGGGAGGCATAGGTCTCTGCCCAGCACCCATTTAAGGAACTGATCTGAAGTCAAGCATCAAGTCCAGTGGAACTCTAGGGTTAGGATCGGGCATCCTGGAGCCACACCTAATACTTTCTCATCCAGAAAGCGGTCTCTTCCCCATTTCTATAAAGTCATCCATTCATAGACTGGTCGTACAGGTCACTGAAGATCTGCTGGTCGACCCTAATGATGTTCCACACGTTTTCCTTACACACACACCCATGCATTCAGTCTTTAAATGCCCTGAAAACATTCATAAAATACATTTGAAAGTGACAAATTTTCTTAACTGCCTCTCAGCAGCAGAAAGATATCTCAAACTGATGTTTCAGTGAAATATGTGCACATTAAAAACTGATTTTTTGGGGGGCTTGAAAATGATGAGAACAGCAGAGTTTAAGGATGCAAATCCTTGCCACGAATCACCACAGACAGGCATATACACAACCTTTAGTTATATATACAAAAAACTTATGAAGTGTAATGTATATGAAATAGTAATTAAACCACCCATCTTTGCTGCCCTTTATACTTTTCTAGTGTTCTCCAAAAAGCAATACAAATTGTACATTTTTGTTCTTGCATAGTATGTCATTCTATCATTTTGAGATTTAACATTTTAACACTATCACCATTAAGTGTGACCCTATGAAATTTCACCTAACACCAAAGAGGACAAACAATAGCATAAACCGTCCCGGTCCTGTTGATTTTGTCCATGTCTTCAGGTTTTATCTGTGTATTATTAAGACATTTTGTACTGTAGATTTACTGACTCTCAGTTCTGGTATTGACTATAGCCAAACCCCTTTTCGTATTTGAGAGCATGGTTCTATTCAGTTCTCACCCTAGTTTTCATGGTTTTCTGTTTGTTCTGTTCTGCCATCTGATCTAGAGTCACCTGGCACTGCCAGTGTTCCGCTTAGAGTTCAGAACTCTTGGCGACGATCCCAGTTTTTCTCCCAGTCAGGTAAACTGCATACTGGGTAGCTGTATTTCTTCTGTGCAAAAATCCATGTTGGGGCAATCAATGATGTCTGGCACTTGTCTTCATTTCTGATTTCTGGGGAAAAAAATTATTTCTTATGCACAGTTAGCAAAGAGCTAGTTCTTTGGTATTACTACCAGTTATGCTAAAATTGTGGGTTGGGGGAGAGAATCACACAACTTTTATGTTGATTTCAAGAATTCAGAGAAATAATAATATTTGTCATTTTCTTGATAGTCCCCTGCCTTTAAAAACAAAAAAGATTAAAAGCATTTACTGGAAACTGATCATGGTTCTCTTGTTAACTGTGTCACTGTGTTTGCTTCCTGGGTGACATCTGGCCTCTCTTTGTATGGTACTTCTCCATGCCAGTGAGGGAACTACTTAGTCAAGCCAGAATGCAAGGTGCACTAAGAATCAGTACTAATAGGAACAGGTTTTGCTTCCTGTAGTCTGGTACCTGGTGTTAACTGATGTGATCAATCATTTGATAGTGGATTTAACTTCCTTTGGTGATGGGTACAACCTGCTACAGGGGCTGTCTGCTTTATTATGATTTTCTGATGTTCTTGGCTTACCAAACACAAACACAAAGACACACACAAAAAAAATTGGTTTAAAGCTGATGTAGGAACTACACTCAACTGATAGGTCAAAAACAAAGACAATTAGAAGATACTCACATTCGTATCTTTTTTCTTTCTTTTTTTTCTGCGCAGTGGATTCTCCAAGCAGTGAAAAGTCACCTGTTACAACACCTGTAAGTCACTCATTTTAAGGAATAAGATTATGAGTTAGTGTGATTTTAATTTATAACATTTGATTGGCTTAAAGAGTATTCAGACCGGGTGCAGTGGCTCATGCCTGTAATCCCAACACTTTGGGAGGGTTAGGCGGGCAGATCACGAGGTCAGGCGTTCAAGATCAGGCTGACGGACATGGTGAAACACCATCTCTACTAAAAATACAAAAATTAGCCAGGTGTGGTGGTGCACACCTGTAATCCCAGCTACTTGGGAGGCCAAGGCAGGAGAATTGCTTGAACCCAGGAGGCAGAGGTTGCAGTGAGCCGAGATCACGACTGGACTCCAGTCTGGGCAACCGAGCGAAACTTCATAAAAAAAAAAAAAAAAAAAAAAAAAAAGCATTCGACTCTAATTGAGACCCAAACAATTGATTTTTAGAAGAATAATTAAAAGTCATATATAACACCATTGGGTAAATTATAAAGACATGGATTATCATTATATGGAATTGTTACTGTGCTTGGAAATAAGTGATAAGAAAGCAAAATCTAAGAGGCAATTAAAATGAATGTAACAGGCTGGGCATAGTGGCTCACACCTGTAATCCCAGCACTTTGGGAGACCGAGGTAGGTGGATCACTTGAGGTCAGGAGTTCAAGACCAACCTGGCCAACATGGTGAAACCCTGTCTCTACTAAAAATACAAAAAATAGTTGGGCATGCTGGCGGGCACCTGTAATCCCAGCTACTCAGGAGGCTGAGGCAGGAGAATTGCTTCAACCCAGGAGGAAGAGTTGCAGTGAGCCAAGATCACACCACTGCAGTGCAGCCTGGGCAACAGAGTGAGACTCCATCTCATAGAATAGAATAGAATAGAATAGAATAGAATAGAATAGAATAGAATAGAATAGAATAGAAGGAATTAGTATTAAAACTGACAATTTCTATAGACACATTTTTAAAAATGCACCTCATTTTTTAATATGAGGATAATACTTGAACATAGTATGTTGTTGGCAGATAGGACCTGCCTGAACTCTCCAAGAGACCCAAGCTCTCATTTTTGTACCCCTTCTCATAATCAGATTATGCACCCCTTCTCATAATCAGTATTTGACCAATATTAACTACAATGTTGCTTTCCATTTTGTATTTTAATGATATAAAAAAGCATTCATTAATTAAAATAAGACACAAGGTGCTGTGGACATTCCTTGCTGCTGCATGGCATCTGAACTGGTGTTTCTGATCTCAGGCCTGTCCTCCTTATTCGTCCTCTGGAATTTCCATTAGATTTGGAGACTTTCTCTGTGGCACAACCAACTGTGGCATTGCCCATGAGCAACCCCAGCTCAGCCACATAATCACTACTGTACCTTTGATTCTGGATCTAGCTGTGTAGCCCTGAAGGTGTTACATAACTTCTCTGAACCTCATCTTCCTTAACTGTACAATAAGGTGACAGTACTTTTCTTTTGAAGTTGTTATGAGCCTTAATTGAAATAATTATTCAGAAGCCCCTAGCACAGTGGCTGATATGTAAATGAATCCTTCCGCTACTCCCAATAGCCAAACCAAGAGGCCCACCATAGTCAATATCAATTCTTATCTATAGGCAAATTGTCTCACTTAGGGAGTCCTAAGTATCTCTGCAGAACAGAGAAGGGATCCATCACTTGTTGCATAACCCACATTACAAAACTAGGGACTATCTGTGGAGGCTCACTCCCAAGCCAATACTGGGAATCCTGAGTTTCCTGGGAAGCTGAGTTCATTGATGATGGATGAGAACCCCAGAACGATCCCAGAGCTGGCATCCATGGCACAGATCTGAAGTTTTCCATTTTAAATTGCATTTGGAACAAAGATGTCAGTTGTTCATGCCCCCTGGGGAGGGGTGGAGAGGAAGGGCATTCCAAAGAACACATTCTCATTTCTTGTTTATGGAAAATAGAATAAGAAAGACACAAATCACTGGCCTACTTAAGTAAATCCTCTGAAAATTTCATGTGCTTTTGATAGTAAATGGCTCATCATAGAATAGAAAATAAAAGGAACTTGAAATAAGTAAAGCTTCAAGAGGAGATAAGCATTAGATTATGCTGGCCTCCATAGACTCTGGCTATTTTTGGTCAGACTTGGAGTACCCAAGGCCCTCAGGACTGTGAAAAGAAGGGACTCTGACGGTAGGAGATGCATTACCCAGCGTGAAGGGATTCCATTCATTTATTCAACAAACATTTGTTGAGGGCCTAAAAATATAAGGTCTTGGGATAGATAGGAGGATGAGGGGCCCTTCCTGCCTCCTGAGAAATCCCTAGGCCAGAGGAAGATATGGACTTGTAAACAGGTAAATTGTAGGACCAAGTGGGTTAAATGCTGTCCATTCTGACTTCCTCTAGCACTTTTTACATCTCTTATGATAGTTATCACACTATCTTCTGGTCATACGTATATATTGGTCACTCTTCCACCCCACACGCATTCAGGTATAAGCTCCATGAGGCTGGGCCACTTGGCCAGCTGATGCCCCTGCCCTGGCCCACAGTCAGTGCCCAGGAAATAATCTGCAAAAGAAGGAGCAAGATCATTGTTTCATTCTCTCTTGTTTATCATGCCCGTTTCTTCCCCTTTGTCCTCCTCTTAACATACCCACTGCTTTCCTGCCTTTTAACACATATTCTGTATTTTCTGTACTCAATCCCCCCGCCGCACACTTCCTCCTCCTATCTGCCCACTCCTTACTTGACATTCCTGAGAGCACCGCCTAGTGAAATTTAGAAATTAAATAATTCCTAATTGTTTCTCTTATTTTCCTACTATTGAACTTTCCTCAGTGGTCTTTCTGTGACTTTATTCACATAAACATCCCCTTTTCCCTCAAAAGACAAAGAGGGGCCATGCCCCTGGAAGAGCTTCTGAATGTTTAAACCACCTCGAAGTTCTAGGACAATGACAAGTGGAACCAACTTCCAGTGCCATTAAATTCCAATAGAATTTCTCATCTGGTGTAACCGCATTTGGATAACATTTATGGTCATCCACGGGAGTTTGGGAAATTTTAGTTTACAGAAGCTCTTCAACTTAAGAATGGGGTTACATCCCAATAAAGACATCGTAAGTTGAAAATACTTAAAGTCAGAACTGCATTTGATACGCCTAACCTACTGAACATTATAGCTCAGCCTAGCCTACCTTAAATGTGCTCAAAACATTTATGTTAGCCTGCAGTTGGGCAAAATCCTCTCACACAAAGCCTATTTTATGATAAAGTGTTGAATATCTCACGAAATATATTGAATACCAACCTAAAAGTGAAAAACAGAATGACTGGGTATTTGAAGTACAGTTTCTACTGACTGCATATTGCTTTTGCACCACCATAAACTTGAAAAATTGTTAAGTTAAACTATCCTAAGTTGGGGACCATCTGTATACACAATTAAATGATTTTCCCCCTGCATAACTTACCAGAGCCTGTAATATGCTAATGTGCAGTGTGAAACTCAGGAGTGGCAAGCAGGAAGCAATAAGCTAGTATCTCTAGCTTATTGGCCCACTTGTGTTTGACTATTCTGTGAGCATCGTGGCCATCGCAATCAATTGCAGGAAGCACGGTAGCAAGAGTACAAAATGAGGCACATGTTTCATTTGTCCAAATATATTAAAGTTCTAAATATTTATGAAGTTATAAATCAAGCATCACCCATGGCCTGGCATGTATTCTCTGCTTGAAGATACTTCCCTGGGCCAGCCCACCTGCATGCACCTGAATGGTAATGTGAATCTGTTGGGGGTGAGGCAGTGCGGGGGGTGGGCTGGCCCAGGTACCCTGGGCACTAACTGGATCTATCAAAGCCTTGGACAGGACTGTCCCTGTTCATCTTCCCAGGCTACCAGGGTACACAGATTCTGCCTGCACCCCTCCCCACACCAACCCTGTTTCCCATCCCCCAACAACTTCCCCACCCTTGCCAAGATTCCCAGGCAGTTGCCTCCCTGTCCTACCCCTTCAGAACAAAGGGAAGGGAGGAGCACAGTTACTGAGGAACCTGGTCTGCCTGGGCACCGACTCTGGGTGACTGGGGCAGCCGACCTTAAGCCAGGCGCGGTGGCTCAAGCCTGTAATCCCAGCACTTTGGGAGGCCGAGACGGGCGGATCACGAGGTCAGGAGATCGAGACCATCCTGGCTAACACGGTGAAACCCCGTCTCTACGAAAAAAAAAACTACAAAAAACTAGCCGGGCGAGGTGGTGGCGCCTGTAGTCCCAGCTCCCTGGGAGGCTGAGGCAGGAGAATGGCATGAACCCGGGAGGCGGAGCTTGCAGTGAGCTGAGATCCGGCCACAGCACTCCAGCCTGGGTGACAGAGCGAGACTCCGTCTCAAAAACAAAACAAAACAAAACAAAACAAAACAAACACAGCAACCCCTCTTTTCCTGGTTTCCCGGGGGCTGACTGATTTCCCTCCTCCCTCCCCCGACCTGCACCCTCCCAGTCTCATATTCTGTGGCCTGGACACCTGCATTGGTTCATGGATTTTTCTCTGTTATTCCCCATTATTTACTTGTTTCCCAAACTTGCAAAAACCTTTTATTAATACAAAGAGGAAATAAGTCTTTGAGCTTGAGCGTTTGTGTCATGCGGGCCCCAGGGCAAGTGATCTGTTTGCCTGGATCTTAGGTGTTACTGGTGAGCATTGGTGAGTTATCCCTGTAGGGAAAGGTGGTATGGAAAAGCAACTGCAGTATAAAAGATTAGTTTTATAGTGTGGCAAACACTACTTCTTACAAAATGCATTTCTGCTAAAATAACCGGTCTTGTTTGCTTGGACCCACGATCAATATGCAGAATGAGCACCTTAAGCTCAGAAGCATGAATGCGTTTAAGAGAAATCACTTCTAAGAGAAACGAAGCAAAGCCTTCCAATGCCAGTGGCTAATTACTTTGTGTTTTCATTAGCTCCAAAAATATTCACAGAATCATACCAGCATCTTGGAAGTAAACCAAAGAGGGACTAAGATTAAAAAATGGTTTCTGCCACCAAAGAGGATGTTTAGATATGTGAAGCCTTCTGCTTCTGTGTGTCAATCTGGGTGCCAGGCCAGAGGCCAATTGTCCTCTCTTGACCTGGCCTGTCCCTTGAGGACATAGCTCCATTCTGATCATGCTTTTATTTTTCTAAGCAGTTTAAGTTCTGGGCATGGGACCCAGAAGAGGAGCGCAGGCGACAGGAAAAATGGCAACAGGAACAGGAACGTTTGCTCCAGGTAGGACTGGGTTTGCTACTTTTCTTCTTTTTTCTTTTTTTTCTCTTACTTTACTTTCCATTGCATTAAGTAGACTTCTAGTACAGGAAATGTGGAATGGAATCCACATGGATTCCACATTTTGTGTCCATGTAATGGAGTACCCTGTGTCTCATTCTTCCTGCCAAAGACAATAATAAACATGATGAAAAACCATTCATATTAACACTGAACCAAAAACTCCTCCAAATATGGTTAAGGGCCAGTCTACCCATTCATCACCTCCTTAGTTGCCAATCAATTTCTGGTCCAAGTAGCAGGGGAAATTAATTATCTAAAAGCCCTCTGCTAGCATACACGTGAAATAAAATTTAGCCTCAGTCTAGTTTCTTAAATAGAAATGTTTGCTCTACCTTTGAGGGCCAGGTGTGGTGGCTCACGACTGTAATCCCAGCACTTTGGGAGTGAGTGCATCACCTGAAGTCAGGAGTTTGAGACCAGCCTGGCAACATGGCGAAACCCCATCTCTACAAAAATACAAAAATTAGCCAGGCGTGGTGGTGCACACCTGTAATTCCTGCTACTCAGGAGACTGAGACAGGAGAATTGCTTGAACCCAGAAGGCAGAGGTTGCAGTGAACTGAGATCGCGCCACTGCATTCCAGCCTAGACAACAGAGTGAGACTGTCTCAAAAAAAAGAACCAGCCTGACCAACATGGAGCCCGTCTCTACTAAAAATACAAAATTAGCCAGGCATGGTGGCATATGCCTGTAATCCCAGCTAGGGAGGCTGAAACAGGAGAATCACTTGAACCCGTGAGGCAGAGGTTGCAGTGAGTCGAGATCGCGCCATTGCACTCCAGCCTGGATGACAAGAGCAAAAATCCGTCTCAAAACACACAAAAGAAAAGAAATGTTTGCTCTACCTTTGAGTAAAAGCTGCTGATTATCAATTCTAGAAAAATTCTGGTAGTAAGTTCGTTATACTCCTACTTCGTGCCAGTTTTATGGATTAACAGGGCTTCGAAAGGTAATCTAGCAACCTAAAGAACTAACCCATGTTGGTTACCTGGGATGTGCCAGGAACTGTGGTTAGTGCTTGACATTTTTACTTCATTGATCCTCAAACAACACTTCAAAGTATGTCTTATTAGCCCCTGTTTGCAACTGAAGAAAGTAAAGCTCACCGAAGTTAAGTTAATTGCCCAAGGTTACACAGCTAACGTGTCAAGACCAGATTCAAATCCAAGTCTGGATGACTTTAAAACTCATGCTCCTTCCACTACATTCCCACTAGTACTGATTTTACAAAAAATAAAAAATAAATAAGTAAAGGAAAATAATGTTAAATCTCATTAATTTTGGTGACTTTCTGCTGCTTGTAGAAAGCAATGCTTAATGCAAGTTTATTTTACTTTTTTTTCTTTTCTTTTCCTTTTTTTTTTTTTGTTCTAATCCTTTTGACTGAATTCCCAGGGGTGAGATGGTGGTTGGTGATTTATATAGCAGTAGTAGATGGTAGTATGGTTTTGGTTCTGCCTAAATTTGGCATTTTGGAACTTGCAGAAGGTTAAGCCTTCAATACCAAACTGTTAGTAGGAACCTGATTGATCAAAGTCTTGGGGCTGCTGGAATTTGAGGTCCATTGTGAGACCTCAGTGCACCCCAACCATCTGCTTGTCTCGGGAGAGTTAGGTCCTCATTCCCTAGCTAAATGATGAACAGCCAAGAGTCAGATTTCCACACAGTGAAGTCAGGCAAATGTGCTCGCCACTGTGGTGCTCTATTACACACCAAGGGGTGACCCCTGGTAACAAACGCAGGCACCAGGCCTTTCTGTTGCTCCTGTGTTTCTAACTTGTTGCCTGGTATGGCATCGTGGGTTGTGGGCCAGGGTGTTTGTAGGGGAGGGCGTGAGAGAGAGAGAGAGAGAGAGACAGATTCTGTGTGTGTGTGTGTGTGTGTGTGTGTGTGTGTGTGTGTGTGTGTGTAATACTGCATCTTTCACTCTCTGCCTCTGCATAATCAGTTCATCCTCTTGGTGAGGGGAACACATGATATAAGCTCCTAGAACCAAGAAGCCTAAGAAGCTTTACTGGTTTTCAGCTTTTATGTAGTTTTAAGTCTCTTTCCTCTATTCTAAAAAGCCCCTGAGGTCCCTCTCTAAAACTTTACAATATTTGGTTTTCATAACACATTTTTACCTGGAGATAAAGAGCATGCCATGGGTTGATCAACAGTGATTTTGTTAGAGTTAATAAAAACACCATGCTCCAGAGAATGCCAAGAAAGTCCTTTTGCTCCTAAGATACTGACAAAACAGGTGATGCCTGCAGGAAATCTCAGCGGCTTCCCCATGAAGACAGAAGCAGACTTGTTTCAGCCCCAAAGAGAGGATTGACAACAGTCAGCCTAAAATATTTGAGTGTGTGCACCATGCATCAATGGTTTCTTTGTCTGTCATGTCAGGATGCCATTCCCAAGGCATCAGGAGTGTCACTTCTCATTTTATGCATTAATTTTAATCCCCATTTATTCATTTCTTCTAATCAGCCATCAGGGACTGCAGTCACATTTTGAACCCCATTTTTATTCATAGTATGTTCTTTTTTCCCCCCAGAAATGGTGACTTGTGCTGCATTATTTCTGAAAAACAAAAATGGCAGTTCTGAAGAAGTAATCTAATGGACTGGTTAAAAACTACTCTTTTTTTTTTTTTTTTTTTTT
>NW_016803819.1:2142279-2173051 GCF_001698545.2 Rhinopithecus bieti
GCTTGAGCCACCGCGCCCGGCCAAAAACTACTCTTAATTCAGGAGTTACTTAAAGCTAGGAAGACTCTATTTTGGTAGAATAGTCACAAGCAAAGAGTGATTCAGCTACTCAGCTAATTATCATCTTGTCCACAGTGGACCTTTCTGTACTGTCTGTCTTATAAACCTTCAAGGTTTTTCATCTTTCATCACACTCTCCTCGCAGCAATGCATTTCTATTAGTGGAATGGCAAAACTCATCTCTAAAGCGCCCAATAAAACCAAACTAATGATTTAGCACACCTGGGACAATACCCAAGTGAAGGAAGATTTTAGAGGTTTTCCACCTTTCTGTCTTTTCTCTTTCTGTAAGCAAAACATGAGCAGTAGAAAATACTGCTGTCCATTGGATTTTTATGTTCCCAAAATGTTTGAGTGCCACAAAACTGTATTCCCTTGTTATTGCATGAATCAATTAGATTCAAAATCCTTACAAGAAGAAGATAATCTTGCAACATATTGTGCATGGTGGTTTAGGGGGGAAAATTCCCGATGATGTATGCAATCAGTTCAGAACAATCTATGGAAATTCCATAACAGGAGAGATACCAGAAGGAGCAGGACAAGCTGAAAGAAGAGTGGGAAAAGGCCCAAAAGGAGGTGGAAGAGGAAGAACGCAGATACTATGAGGAGGTAGGAAATTCCCAAGAAGGAATTTGACCTTGTCGTCCCAATTCCTCAGTCTAGCAACACTCTCTGTGTCTGTGGCATGCAGATGCGTGTGGCTGTGTCTGACTCTTTACTGACAGCAGAATCCCATCAACCTCTTTAAAACAGTCATGTCATTTAGGTTCTGAAAGACCAAAATTCCCTGCAAATACAGTTCATGGTAAGGGCGTGTTAAGTCAGTCAAGGGAGATGATACAATTACATCTGTTCTCTAATCAGTGAGTCAGATTCTTGATTGATCTTGGAGAGGTGACATGAAATAATCAGTTCCATTCATTTGTCTGTTTGTTGTTTGGTAATAGTGAATTAATTCTATGAGGATAATTTTGATATTGAGGCTGAATGAATGCATTTACTATAGAGCACTAAAGAGATTTGGAGGAGAAGAGAATTTGGTTTAGGTTCATTTTGTTTTTTAAATGAATAAGCCAGAACACATTAGATAACTTAAAGGAGGCTGCATTTTATGTATATTATCTAAAGTTTGTTCATGATTAATATTGTGAATTTTATATTCAATAATACTTTTTGTGCATAATCAGATCCCTATATCATAATCAGATCCATATATCAGAAAATAGCATTTCTAATTAGGCTTCTTGTATCACTCTAACCAATTAATTTGCAGAGTCTTTGTTTTTCAAAATTAAATGTTAATTTCTAAATTATTACCCATGGAGAGTGTTATATGATTTGCATGCTTTTGGAAAATAAGACTTTTTAAAATGCCCTGCTTGTTTGAACATATTCTGATTTTTTTCTAAAGTGCCTTAATGACATTTTTCTTTTGACAAATATGATTTTTATTTTCCCCCCTTTCATCGATTTCTGTCCTTCCCCTTAGGAGCGTAAGATAATTGAAGACACCGTGGTTCCATTTACTGTTTCTTCAAGTTCCGCTGACCAGCTGTCTACCTCTTCCTCCGTGACTGAAGGCAATGGGACAATGGTGAGACCACAGATTAAAAGCAATTTGTGAAATAAAGAAACCTAAATAGAAGTACAAAACCCCAAGACCAAGGTTACCCAACAGACTCAATAGTTTAAATCCAAGACTAGCTATTCCCCTAGAATCACGTCAGCAACTATGTGGCCATTGTGCCCCATTCTTCCATCACTGCTGCTGCCAAACTCGAGTCATTTCCTGCGGAGCAGTAAAGTCATTACCCCAGCCAGATCTATCCCAGTAGGCTAGAAGCCAAAGTCTTTCCACACCTGGCTGGCAAGATCTCAATTAGTGAAGTCATGTTCTGGAATATCCTTCTCACAGCCCAGTTGCCAGATCATTCATTCATTCAATAGACATTTATTCCCCTCTGCCATACTATACGTTCCTTTCGATTGTTTGGCAGCAGCAGAGATGTCAGTAATATGTTCTCCACCAGCGTCCATGAAAATCACTTCTAATGCCCCACATTCCACAAGACCTGTAGTCCCAGCTGCCTGGGAGGCTGAGGCAGAAGGATCCCTTAAGCCCAGGAGGTAAAGGCTGCAGTGAACATGATCTTGCCATTGCACCACTGTACTCCAGCCTGGGTGAGAGAACAAGACCCTATCTCTAAAGGAAATAATAATAATTTTTAAAAACTAGCTAATAGATGCTGGGCTTAACACCTAGGTGATGGGTGCAGCAAACCACCATGGCACCTGTTTATCTATGTAACAAACCTGCACATCCTGCACATGTACCCCAAAACTTAAAAACAAAACAAAAAACAAATTTAAAAACCTAAATAAATAAATAAAATGAACTTATGTAGGACAGCACTAAAAACAAACAAAAATTCACAAGAAATTTACATGTTGTCTTTGAAGGCCAGAGAGAGCCTATAAAGTCTGGTCTGCCTCCACATTCCCCAAATAAGGTCATAGAAGATGGAAGGATAGGCAGAAGTTATATCAATACCTGGATAGTCCATAGTCCACATAAAGGAAAATAACCTGTGGATACCAGAAAACCATTTGTCCTGAAATGAGTAGTCCTATGACTGTTTTATTTTGAAAGAGGGGTTTTCTAATCAATTCCCTTTTGTAATAACTTTTGAAAGAGATTCAGATTATACATTTATTCCAAGTAGTTGGAAATCAGTGGCTATTCAGTTAATTTGGACAACAGTTTTTTAAATTATAGGCAACATGATTGAAAAATACTTCAGATATCCCTGGCCAGAGATAAGGGTTATACAGTGTATTTAAAATATATACTTAAGATTTTCATTGTTTTTCTCCTTAGAATAAGATAGATCTGGGAAACTGTCAAGATGAAAAACAAGACAGAAGATGGAAGAAATCATTCCAGGGAGATGACAGTGACTTATTGCTGAAGACTAGGGAAAGTGATCGACTGGAGGAGAAGGGCAGGTATGAGCCCATCCCATCCCAGTCCGTCCATGAAAATGTACAAAGCTGGGCTCTACTCGTGCATGCCCAGGAAGGGTACTCTTTGCTGATGCAAATTATATTCAGCTTCGAAATGAATGTTCCAGTAATACATTACATATTGCTTGGACATATTTTGTAATAGGTCTAAAATCAGTGTCCTTATGCTCTTGAATATAAATAGCCTTCTCTTTTTTCTTTCTTTTTTTTTTTTTTTTTTCTTGAAATGGAGTCTCACTCTCTCTTAGGCTGGAGTGCCATGGTACGATCTTGGCTCACTGCAGTTGCCACCTCCCAGGTTCAAGTGAGTCTCCTGCCTCAGCCTCCCAAGTAGCTGGGACTATACGCACGTGCCACCATGACCAGCTAATTTTTGTATTTTTGGTAGACATGGGGTTTCGCCATGTTGGTCAGGCTGGTCTTGAACTCCTGACCTCAGGTGATCCACCTGCCTCCGCCTCCCAAAGTACTGGGATTATAGGTGTGAGCCACCGTGCCTGGCCTAAATAGCCTTACTTTTAAAAAGGCTAACTCTTTTTTAAATAAAGGGGACGGTATCAGTCTTCAAAAGCTGATTCAAAGCCCCAAACCTCAGTATTACTCACTTGAAATGATGAATGTGTCCGGAGTGATAGAAATTGAAATGAGAACCTGGGGTCCCACCACTGTGGTTTCACTGTGGACCTGAACTTGGCCATTATTATCCCCTGAGCTGTAAGAAACCATGTTTATTCTGGTGATAATATAAAGGATAACCAACTAGTCAATTGATTATGGGTAGTCACCCCATCCATGCTCTATTGTGTTCCATGGGAGATCAGAAAAGGACAGCTAGAGACCCCTGGAGCACTCAAAACTAGCTCAGACTGGAGCAGACTCTCTTTGTGGCTGTGGGTTGTAATGGGTTTATTGATGCCACCCCACCCCATCCCTTCCTAGAAGGGACCTACAGAAAGCCCAAGAAGCTGGCAGTGCTCTGCAACCAACACATTGTTCATGAGAAAGATGTTTTCTTCTGGGCTGCGAGATACCAGATAGGTATTGGCAAGAGTGCATGCACGTACACACACACACAGCATCCCAGAGGGATCTGAGGCAAGAAAGGCTAAGTGTCGTTTTCAAAGACTGGCCAACTTGAAAGGTTGGCTGGGAGCAGAGCTCTCCGGATGGGATTTTGCTCTGAGAATCCTCCTGTGCTCATTAGCTAGAAGACTGGTTAAATTGTAAGCTGCAGGTGCTCAGGCCTATGTCCAGAAACTGTAGGGCCCTTGGATGACTTTCCAGTTTACACTCTTGAAAGGGACTTTTCAGTTTTATGCAATGAAAACCACTAGTCAGGAAGATCTGAATGATGCTGATAAGCTATTTACAAAATGTACAAAAAATGTAACTTTACAGAAAACCTTTGACCTTCATTTTGCAATTTTTTGCATTTTTGCAATTTCTCCAGACACACATTTTACATGAATTTTAGCTAGTTCTCCAGGCTGTCCCTGTTTTCACCAGAAAAACTTTCCTTTTATCTCCTCCATCTGTTCATTCTTTGCACACAGAAGCCACTGAAAGTCCAGTGAGTTACCATTGTCTTCAAAGTTTCCATGTGGCTAAATGATTTTTACAGTAAGTCCTCTCTTGTGAACATCAGGTTAGCACTGGCATTCCTTGAAATTATTAGAATGAAGACCTTTGTGGACAGAGAAACCATCAGAAATGATAGTTTGTTGAGCTTGTTAAGTGGATGGATAATAGAAATTTGTAGTACTTTATCATTTTAAATCTATTTTAAAATAAAAAGAATAAACAGTCCCATCTCTTTTTTTATATTGTAATTGGTACTTCCATCCTTTAAGTTATAGGACCAAGAAGTTTCATTCAGTTACTTTTCTGTCTGCTCTGAAGTATACCTCTTTATTTTAACAGCCTAACTCAAGGGGCCTTGGCTCATTCTGGAAACCCTGTATCAAAAGGAGTTCATGAAGACCATCAACTGGATACCGAGGCTGGGGCCCCACACTGTGGGACGAATCCACAGCTTGCTCAGGGTAAGAATGGAGAAGACCAGTTTCATTCAGTGTTTAAATTGTTGTTAGACCCTCACATTGTCCAGAAAGCTATGATCTCTGCTGGCTACAGGCTTCTTTCTAAGGGCCCTGGACTTCTAGCTTATGCCCAATATATAGCGAATAAACTCCCACCACTCTGTGCTGGGGACTCAGTGAGACCTGAGACAGTGTTCGCACTTTAAAAAAAATGTAACTTTACAGAAAACCTTTGACCTTCATAAGTCGTGCATTCTGAGACTTCCTCAAATTCCTAATTCAACCATTGGACATAATCTCCCCATAAAATGCTTATGGAGGAGTGGAATCCCCAAAGCTGGGTGAGATGCGGGTACTGGAATGGTGGGAAGGTCCCGTCAGCTTCCATTGCCACTTCACCCTCATTTCCACCCGTGTCTCCCACACTCCTGGCTCACCACAACAAAATTTAAATGTATTCCTCACCAAAATGACCAAATTCTACATGCCGGGGGTCTTCAGTATCATTCCTAGATAACTGAAACTTCAAATACTAAATGATATAAACAGGAGGAGTGAACTAAGAGGATAAAAGAGTGACCCTGGTAAATGTATTTATTGCCAAAGCAATAATGGTGGAATTAATGAATTTTGCCTTACAGTTTTTAGCCTGTTGTCTACACAGATATTTTACCTGAGTTGATTATAATACATAAGCATAGATTTGTGCATGTTCCCAAACAGAGATATCCCTGCAAGCTGAATACCATTCAGGTGCCCTGTGGATTTAAACCACATCACAGTTGATGTGATCCATGAGTCAGAGAAAGCAATGGGTGTTCACTGTGTTTTAGAAATGATGTTCCAGGTTATAATTGCGTCCACCCAGATTTGCTTTCTTTCATGCAGAAGAAGTCAGTGTTTTAAAGTACTGTTTCACGACATCAGAAATCAGCAAGGGGAAAGGGCATGGTTCCTAACCTCCTTTGCTTCCAGAACTAAATCATGATGCAGTGATTTAAGTGGCCTCTCTAACCACCACGTGCCCATGACCTGCATGAAATCGCTATGAAACCTCAACAGGCGTTAGCACTTTAAAGAAAGGTGACTTCCTGGGTAGTAAGGTGATTTTACTGTGCACTACATTTATGTTCTTTAATTGGCCTCAGATCCATCCCAGAATCAGCAGGTATCAAATCCAATGCACAGTTCAGAAGACGTGAAGCCAAAAACCCTCCCACTGGATAAAAGCATTAACCATCAGATCGAGTCTCCCAGTGAAAGGCGGAAGTGAGTAACCAGACACGATGGTTGTGGGATTCCCTTTTTGAAAATTCATTAACTTAGAAGGGGAAGAATGAAAATGTGAGATGGCAAGATGACAGCCGCATTTTGTGCTTTTGTCAATCTCATTGACAAGATAGTCAACATCATTGGAAGTTTGGGGCAGTCTTTCTGGCAAGTGAATATGTACTCTGAATTTATGGAGTTGTAATAGGCAAAGTTATGTTTTTAGCCCACAAATTTAAACATTGGAAAGCAGGTGCAGGCCTGTTGTGTTTGTAATTGATTTGAGTTAAATTGCCTCAAAGTCTGTGGACAAAGTTTCGTTCAAGAAAAAAATGTTACTCTCTCATTATTATGCTCTCCCTTAAGGTAACTACCTGGGCCGTATTTTAATTTTGTAAGAAAGTATTTTTGACAATAATAGTTTCTATCATGTTTGAACCATTTCATTATAATAGGCACTCTGTTGAAGAGTTTACATATATTTACCTCCTCTTTATCTATTAACTCACTGAACCCTTCCAATAACTTTATGAGATTGTTCCTGCCATTTTATAGACGACGAAATTGAGGCTCAGGGAAGTTAAATAACTTGTCCAGATTATTTAACTGATTAAGTAGTAGAGGAATTCAAAATGAACCCTCAGTTTCACAGTAAGATCATATTTGAGCTAGAGATACCTTATAATCACGATGTTTAAAATGTTAACATTCATAGTACTGTAATCAGTCATTCTACCTAGAGCCAGACCACCTCCATTCAGATTTTGACTCAGCCACTTACCAACATTGGACCTTGAGCAAATTACTTAATCTTCCTCTGCCTCATTTACAAAATGGGAATGACAATAGTCCCTACCTCACAGGGTTTTGTGCCTGGCTAATAGTAAGTGCAGGTGATGAAGAAGATGATGATGATGATGATGATAACTTGTTTTGTAAAAGAAAAATATTTATTTATTGCCTTATATTTTCTTGTTACATTTTCCTTTTCCCCAATGCAATATTTGAACCATTTCCTCTGTTTCTTTTATGTCTATCCAGTTTCATTTCTATTTGTCTATGTGACACTCGAATCAATATAAGTTAAAATTACCTGGAAGTAATCACTATTGTTATTGATTATTGCAGTGATGTTTAATCTTTTTTTAAGCATTGGTACTTATACTTTAGGGTGTTACATGAAAATGTGATATTTGAAGAAGACAAGCTTTCACTGGCAAGGGAGGTTTGGGTGGGAAGCAGGGTCAGGGAGTTCTGCTGAAAGCGGAAGACAGGTGGACTCACAACGCTGTTCACTTCCGTGTTGGTATTTTTCTTTCCCTTGTTCTTTTCTGTGTTCTACCCCTTTCTTTACAAATGATACTCACTTTTAAAAGCAAGAGCCCAGAACTGATGGCTTAATCACAGGCAAGGCTCACGTACAACCATTCTGGTAGCTTCTAGCTGGGAGCCATTCTGACTTCTTGATGCCTACGACATATCAGTTGTTACATGTTTTGAACATGACCCTTCATCACACATACCCATAATGAATTTGTTGATAAGGGAAGTCACTGAAAAGAGCTCCTTTAAGGTCTGCCCTTCATCTCTGGGCTCTCCTTGAAGATCTTCCCTGGATCCCTCCTCATCTTTCCCCTTCCACGGAGTCCATCGTTTTTACATCTAATTAGCATGCCAAAGCAGTTTGGCAAGCAACTTAAAAAACAACCTGGCAATTTTAGCTAACGAAGAAATTAACTAAAATAAAATTATAAAATATTCTGTCTTTTCTGTTCAGCAATGCCAGCATGCCAACCTGGTTTTGATTTTAGGTAGTTAATGCATGTACAATTCTTGCTAGACATTATTAGTATTTTTGTTCATTAAAAAAAAAAATACTGCCAGGAAACGCTGTGGTCTTTGATTTGGTTGTCAAGAAAGTTTTATTTTATTTTATTTTCCTAATCTAAAGTGTCTTTTTAAAATGGAGTTTGGCTTCTCTTTACTTGTCATAATTTCTGACTCCTTTACCACATTACAGGAAAAGTCCCCGAGAGCACTTCCAGGCTGGGCCTTTCTCTCCCTGTTCTCCCACCCCTCCCGGTCAGTCACCAAACAGGTACAAGAGGTCAGCAGGCCTTTCTGGGCTGCTTTGTTGTGACTAGAGCTTGCCAAGCATCATTTCAACTGAATTAGTGCTTGCCAAATGATTTTGAGGGATGTGTCCATCCACATCTCTTCCTACACACACACAGAGGCAAGAAGAAAGAGAACATTGTTCATCTGCCTGCAGATTTATCAGCTGCAATAGAAAAAGTCAGGCCTGTGACATTGGTGCCGCTATGGCCATAGGGCTTTAATTACATTGTGTGGAACCTCCAATTTAATAATAAAATCCACCAGACAATTGCTGGGCTCCAAAGCTGGCGCCTTTCCTTCCAAGAGGGCTCAGCCCTTCTAGGCAGGATCCGCTCATGGCTCTTACAGAGAACCAGGCGGAGGATGACAAACGAAACTTCATCCTTCTAACCTACTCCAGCTCTCTAATGATGACTTCTGGACATTAACTGGGCCCCATGATATTTTAAAAAGCTGCCTGAATTCCCTTTCCCTGGAGAGACAAATTACTGAGTGCTCAGAGATTTTCTTTGATGTAGAAATTTCATTTAACTATTGGATAAGAGGGGAATACTAATAAATAGCATTTGGTTAGGGGAACTCTTCCTCTTTTCTACTGTCTTCCTTTCTGTTTCTCCTGTCCCTCTGTATCCTGCTGGTTTTCAAATTATATTGCATATTTTTAAATTCCTTGTGTAATTCCAAGGGCTTCTCAGATATCTGGCATCATTGCAGTACGATCTTAGTTGTATAAAAGCTGCCTTTCAGAGGACAGCTGTCTAGTTTCAGATGGGTTGCTGATGGTGTCCTCTCACCTGGTTTTGCTCTGCTGGTTTGGTTCCAGTCCATTGCTGGGCACTGTACTGGATACTGCAGGGGTACAGACAGGAGATAGATTCAGTCCTGCCCTCAGGCTTACAGTTTAGAGAGAAGGCAAGTGCCTTCATTCACAGAGTGTTTGCACTGGAGGAAGTCGTAGAGATAATCTGGTCCAATCCTTTCCTATTAAAAGGTGAAAGAGAAACCCAACGTGAGTTTATTACACCAGATCAGAGAACTTGGTGACAGAGCAGACATTAAATCTCACCTCTCTGGGCCCTCTGCCTAGTCTGCTGTATCACAGGTGATTATTTTCAAACAAAAGCGTTGTTTTCTTAGTAAGTAAAAAGAAATGCTGTAGTGGACCAGTGAACCACTTACGGGAAATTTAAAAGCAACATTGAAACCTCAGCAAAGCGAAACTCAGTTATCTTTTAGGACTTATAAAAAAGTATGATAAATATATTGAATCATTCTGAGGCATTTGAATAGACTACAGCACAAACTTCTTGAAACAAATAGCCTAATAACTTAAACACACGCACCAGATTCAGTACCATAGTGGAGACCCAGTATAGCAGTTGTTTGCCATTTATATCTAATGTTTAATCTCCAATTCATTATCAGTTCTGTCATTCTCATTTTATTCATGATACAGGCATCTTAAAAATCCACATTTTCATTTTTGCATGAGGTTACATGTCTGTGTGTTTGACCAGGTATTCTAAACTGAAGTTTTTATTGTGACGTACATTTTTAAACCTAGGTCTATAAGTGGAAAGAAGCTGTGCTCTTCCTGTGGGCTTCCTTTGGGTAAAGGAGCTGCGATGATCATCGAGACCCTCAATCTCTATTTTCACATCCAGTGTTTCAGGGTACGTACTTATTGCTTTTCTCTCCAGACACAATTTCGTGATGTCCTTTGGCATCGTTCTGTGCTGAGAAATGCCTCTTAGAAATTCTGGAGGGCTTTGTCTGTGAGGTCTCCCTGTCTGGGTTGTATAGATGTGTGGTTGGATTCCATCCTTCAGAAGGAAGGTCTCCTATCATGAATCCCTCTGGGATGTCAGATTAGAAGAAGCAGAAAGGTTTGTGCAATTTGTCCTTACAAAACAGTTTTTGTTGCTAAAGAACATATACTTCAGCGAGAGGCTGAGAATGGGACGCTGGGGAGGATGATGCTCTTCCAAATCTTTTAGGGCCATGTGGATTTATTTGTAATGTCTATGCTGTTTCTTAAACTCTTATGACTTAATGTGAAACAGTTTTAGTCTTTGACCTAGTGGAAAATTGTCTGTCAATTCAATGGCTAGTTAGAAAATTGGAGGTCTCAGAATGAATGTGTCTGTAATCTTAGATTAAATATCACTCCCTCGAAAAAGCTGCCTGCCCACCCAGACTAAGTTGCCTTTGTTATAGGTCGTTATAGAACCTTTCTTGGTCCTTATTACTGATTATCGAATTATTTAAATATTATCTCCTCTAATAAACTGAAACTCCGTAAGGGCAGGGACCATATCTGTCTTGCTTACCACTCTTTCCTCTCTACCTAGCAGAGTAGGTGTCAATAAATATTTTTAGGTGAATGAATTAGTAAATAAATGGAAAATGAGGCCTGGATTCTAGTCCCAGATCTCTTGGTAATAAGTAGGTGAGTTATACCTGATTTATTATGAAATTTATAAGTTGGACTGTATCAGCATATCCTGTCTTTATTTTCCACTCATGGACACATTTCAAAATAATATGTAATTTTTGAAGGCAAACCCTTTGTCTCTGAGGAGGAGTCATTTCTTGGTCTGCATAACCCTGACATACTTTCTTTTCCCTTCTTGAATTTTCTCTTATTTCTTGTTGGTAGTTTCCTTGGCTATGAAGTAAATTTGCCTGTGTTTATAATAACTCCCACTTTGCTGATAAGCTAAGAGAAAGTCAGTGAAGTTGTCCCCAAATTATTAATTTAATAATACCAGTAATCACTTGAAAGCAAGATTTATCATAGGCAAAACACAACATAGATACCTATTTTAGATTTCATTTATCAAAAGTATTAGAATGAGACCACAGTTTCCTAAGTTTTATTTTATTTCTATAGAGAACCATTCCACAAAGGACAACCAAAAATATTCTCTTTGTAAAGATTAAGCTAGATAATGTATGTCCTAAATTGTCTAGGGATGTTTTGAGGCTCAAGGAATATGCTTTTTAAGATTTGTAGTTATGCCAAGAAATATGTTTCAACACTGCATTCTATTCTCAGAAACTTCATCAGGGCTGGAAATGAGCAAGGTAGTAAGGGCTCTTTGCAGATTCTCAAGGGTCAAGAAACTTGCCTTCTTAACTCTCAAGGCCTTTATTCGCTCTAATCATTCACCTCCTGGAGCTGGCCTGACACTTTAAGGTACATCCACTCTTGGATTTATTCCCCACTCTTGCAACGTAGAGGCAGCTTATAACATAATTTGGATGAAGCCTCACTCTGTCCCAGCTCACCTTAGAGCATGAATTAGGGGCTAGATCCTGGTCCTCCTGCAAGAAGCTGGCACCCAGACCAACTTCCACTGCCCTTTGTACCCTTCTGGTACAAACTCCAAGTATATCCTACAGTCTCCTTCTGCACTCAGCCTGTGTTGGTGGAAATTCCCAGTGGGTTTGTTGCTCTGAATATCACTGAGTTTAATGTGGAAATATAAAATGGAACAGTTGGCTGGGCATGGTGGCTCACACCTGTAATCCCAACACTTTGAGAGGCCGAAGCCGGCAGATAATCTGAGGTCAGAAGTTCGAGACCAACCTGGCCAACATGGCGAAACCCCGTCTCTACTAAAAATACAAAAATTAGCCAGGCATGGTGGCACACACCTGTAATCCCATCTACACAGGAGGCTGAGGCAGAAGAATTCTTGAGCCCAGGAGGTGGAGGTTGCGGTGAGCCGAGATCGTGCCACTGTACTCCAGCCTGGCTGACAGAGCGAGACACTGTCTTAAAAAATAAATAAATAAGTAAAATTTTAAAATGGAACAGCTACTTCCTAGAAATTTTGATCTGGTAGAACTTAGCAACAATGCTGGCAAGCCTTTAAAGATTATTGATGGACACGTTTCAATTGATAACTCGTTGACCATGTGTTTATTTAAAGCCACTAGGGTTTAACGCATTTGAAATGGTTCTTCCATTTTGATTGAGAAATGGTGTATGATAGAGGTTAAGAGGCTAGGCTTTGGAGTCAACCTGCTACCACTTATCAGCTTCACAACCTTGGGACAAGTCAATGCACCTCTCTGAACCAGTGTCCTTCTCTGTAAAATGCAAGGAATTAAGGTAACATGCTAACCGTATATTTGCTTTTGCTGTAAGTTGACACTGGTGCAGCATCTTACATATAATAGATGCTCCACGAATGTGGTGATTGTAGAAGGGATTGTTGTGCTATTCACATAAACAGTAACTAAGCATTATAAAGAAACAATTCCTTATGCATCTTATGATGTCTGTTCTTTTTACCCTATAGTGTGGAATTTGTAAAGGCCAGCTTGGAGATGCAGTGAGTGGGACTGATGTTAGGATTCGAAATGGTCTTCTGAACTGTAATGATTGCTACATGCGATCCAGAAGTAAGTACTGGGGATAACCCCTCATGATGACCGAGTGTAGTCATATGTCTTCCATAGGACCCGATTTAGGAATTCAAATATTTTTCCCCAGCCATTAACACTCAACTCTGAGAGAAAGGTTTTTTAACATCTAGGTTAAAAAAAAAAAAAAAAAAAAAAAAAAAGATAGTGAGATAACCATTTATTTACCACTCGTTTCTTCCTGGAAGTTTACTGCTGCAATGTGGACCAATTCTTTTTATCCTGAAGTGCATCAGCACACTAGCAGGTCAAAACATTGCCTGAGCTCACTACAGAGATTTTGGTGCGATAGAAGGAGATGTAAGGTCTGTCAAACACTGCTCACTTGTTCAGGCATGTCTTTAGACAACTGGCACCATTTGGGGATGGTTAAATATGGAGAGTGGCTCTCCACTGTTTATCAGATCGAGCACCAACTCATCAATGTCTGCACCCCCTACATTCAGGAGTTTCATTACGTCATATGTGTTCCCAACTGAATGGAAAGTTCCTTGAGAGGCAACAATGATGGATGGTTCTACTTCTCTGTGGATTCTTCCCCACCTCCTATCTCTACGATACCTTAGTAACAATATGCGCTTAACAAATTATTTGCTGCCTTAGTAAGTGAGAAGCCTGCTTTCCCATCTTGCATGCGGGCCTCCTACTGTGGAAGGTTCATGTCAGTTTGCAGGGCAGCAGGGGGTGCTGTTGCCTAGCCGCAGTTTAGAAAATCTGAAAATGGTCAGTGGCTTGCCTCAGAATGTTTCCTCATTTTCCATCATGAGTACAGTCCTTCTGGTGGGTCACCTAGACAGTAGAAGACCTTTTAGTGCAGATTCATCAGTCAGAAACTCTTTTAAAAAATTGGAGTGAAGATAGGGAATGTGAAACTCAAGAATGACTATTTCTCAAAATGAAGTCATGTTTTACTGCCTTTTACATGGATCTCAAATCTCTGCAAGACTGAAAACTTTAAGAATGAAAATTGAAAGTAATTTGTTTTATAGCTATAGATTTAGTAAATTCAGTTAAATGTATGCCTATTAATAAAATGATAGGAATTAAAAATTTAGTCAAACCCAGATAGTTTAGATCTGTAATAAATATTTGACTTGAGATCAAAACAGTTCCAACTTAGAGCTGCTGCTATCAAACTGGACTATTTATATCATGCATGATATTAATTTTTATACCATATATTGTATATATTAAAATACATAAATAGTATACCATATATCACAAATATATACACACAAATGAACACATATAATACATGTATAATAGGTAATAATTATATATATATTATTTAAACTGGACTTTTGCTTTTATATGCTAACAAGGAAAACTAAACTCTCTTCTCCCAGAGTTCAATGTAATTTTTCCTATCGTCTTCTATAAATTGTTCTTTTTCTCTACCTCAGTGAACCTCAGTGAACCTCAGCGAACCAGCTGAATATAATTTATGGAACCAGAAGAGGGCACTGTTAGGTTGAAGGACTGCTCAGAAAGCTTTGAAAAGTGCTGTAGATCTGAGTTTGTTTCATAATTTAAAGTGCTTGAAGGATGCCAGCAGAACAAACATGAACCCCCCTCTGGGTGACAGTGACCTCTTTTCATCTAGATATTTTTAAATTGAGAGGTTGGGTGATTCATTGTCATTTCTTTTGGAAATTAGCTTTTAATTCAAGACCAGGAATTTTCTCTTAAGTATGCAAATATAAAGGGCATTAACTGCTTTCAATTTCAAAACCATGGAGTTCCTGTAATGAGCTGAAAAATAAGAAAGTGATTTGGAGGTAGGCCACAAAATGATTTTTTCTTTATTTTATATTTTAAATGTAGTGTTTTACCAGGATTTACCAGAGAAAACAAGGCCCATTGTTTTCTCTGCCTAGATACTTCTATAGACATTCAATGAATAAATAAAAGTTATAGATGATATAAGGTTAGAAAAATTGAATTGTTCAGAAAGACACCAAATTAAAAGTGCAACTCTCCCTTGTAATCACTTTCCGATAATTTCTTGGGGTAGGGGCAGAATATATGTTTGTACATGTGTATGCACACACTTGCACATACGTACACACAGAGATACACATAAGTATGATGTATCTACCTGGATTTGTGTTGGTTTTTATTTCACAAAGGTGGAGATCATATAGTCATGGTGTTCTGTACTTGGTTTTGTTGCTGTCATTTTGAACTTAATGATACATCTTGGCAGTTTTCCAGGTAACATGCTGTATCTCCTTTTTCTTTTTAATGACTTTTAAATAGCTGCATGCAATCCCATTATGTGGACTTATAGTTTAAAACTAATTCTCTATGAATGGATACTTTGGTGGTTTCCCATTTTTTAATATTATTTTTAAGTGAACATCCTTGTGCATATATCTTGATGAATATTCAAAGCATCTCCATAGGATAGATTCTGAGCAGTAGCACAGCTGGCTTAAAAGGCATGTGCTTTTTAAATTTTCAGACATCTTGCCTAATTATCATTCAGAAAAGTGCACTCTCCCTGCAAAATGTATGAGAGACCCCCCTTTTTTTTCCTCTAAGACTGTATCAGCTCTGGATATCATCAAACATTAAAAATTTCCACTCTGCTTGGTGGGGGAAAAACACCGTATTGCTTTGATCTGTATTTCCGTAATTATGAGTTTGAACATCTTTTCATATGTTTATTTACTATTTATATTTCCTTTTCTGTAAAGTGCTTCCCTATCCTTTAGCCATTCTTCTATTTGGCACCTGATTTGTATGAGTTCTTTGCAAATTAAAGAAATTTGCCCTTTGTTATTATTTGCCGCATATTGCGGTTAGTAGTTTTCCCACTCTGTGATTTATTTTCATACAAAAGATTTTCATTTTATGTAATTAAATATATATATATTTAATACATATAAAAGAAATATGTTTCTTTTTTGGATTATAGGTTTCTTAGGAAAACTCATTTCAAGTGTATAAATAAATTTAGCTGAGATTTCTTCTAGAATTTTTTTTTCTTCTTCACATGTAAATATATCATAATCAGGATTGTATTTGGGGGTAAAAAATGTGGTTGATATCTGGCCTGATTTTTTTTCCAATTAGCCAATTGTATGAATATCACTGAATGAATAATCCCTCTTTTTCTCACTAATTTGAAATGCCAGCTTTCTCATAAACTAAGTTCCCATATATATTTAGGTCTATTTCTGGATATTTTATTATGTTTTATTAACCTATTTATTCTCCATTACTGAATGTTTTTAATTATTGTAGCTTCATAATATGTTTTAATATTGGGTAACAGTGGTTACCTTCTTTCCAATTATTTTTTCCAAAATTTTCCTAACTGTTCTCCCATGTTCATTTTCCCAGATAACATTAGTATCTTTAGGCTAATTTCAATTAAGTTAACACGTGACAGAGAGAATGACCAGCACATCTGAGAATACTGTTTCTCTGCTGATGTCCTAATGAATAAATATACCTTAGGAATGAATAGGTAGAGGGGATTATAATTCAGTTGAGAAGTATAAATATGCTTGAATTGGTCAAATATATCCAAGATGCAATAAAAGAGTCAGAATGGAAAAAAAAAATGGCTAAAACCATTTTCTTTCCTTTTAAAATTTGATTTAAATAGAGAGGAGTGGAGATGGATAGATGTGAAGGGTGGTTTACATCGTGGGCATTCTAAGTGAAACAAAATAATTTCATTTTGTGGAATAATAAAACCTGAATATATAATCCTATTTTCTCCAAGTAACTAGTCACATTTAAATGAAATTTTCTCTTGAAGGGAAAATAGCATGCCAGCATATTAAAATGCAATTCCTAAAAGCAATGTAAACAGTTTTTAAGTTCATATGTAAATGGGAATGGAAGTGCAAAACAAATGACCTGTCATGCATCCAGCCATCACATGTTTAACTTGTGCCATTTGTGCTTGGGTGTTGGGTGACTCTGTCTTTGTACATGGTGTTCTGTTCCATCATTCACTCTCGCAAAAGCATTTAATGCAAACTCCCTGGGGTCTTTTCAGATGTTGCAATTGCCTCATCACAACTGTAGTGCCTAAAAAGGAGAAATCCTGTGAAGGTTTCAGCAGAAAAGACGGAACCCAAACAATCCTTTCTAGATAGGATTGCCAGATAAAATATAAGATACCTAGTGGAATTTTTTTTATCCAAGTTAAAGTTGGATTTCACATAAACAACACATTTTTTAAGTATGTGTATGTCCCAAATATTGCATGCTCTGGATTTAGCATAAGTATGTCCCAAATATCAGATAGAATATGCTTATACTGAAAAATTCTGTGTTGTTTATCTGAAATTATATTGTACTGGGTGTTGTGTATTTATACTTGCTGAATCTAGCAATCTTGTTTCTAGATCATATGTCAAATTCCTCATATTACAATGTACTTATTCTTAGAGAAATCAAAACCCAGGGAAACTGAGAAAAAAGAGATTATTTTCTTGCTTATTTGCCCCAGATGACAAGGTAGAAAACTTGATGGAGATGCTTTGCTTTAGGGGCAATCCAGAGCATTTGATTAAACTTCACGGTGCATGTGAATCACCTGTGCACCGCATTAAATGGGTCTGGAATGCGGCTCAAGAGCCTGGATTGCACACAGACTCCAGGTGATGCCAATACTACTTGTCCTGGGGCCACACTTCAAGTAGCAGGATGGGAGAAGTTTCCAGTCCCCAGGAAGAGGAGACTTTGGTAAAGGCAGTTGCTTATTAGGGAGGTTTTTAAATGTCTGAAGCAAGAAATGTTGCCTGACCACCCTTGTTTGTGTTGTTGTTTGTTTTAATCACAGGTGCCGGGCAGCCTACAACATTGTGACTTGGTTTTCAAGCTTCCGGATCACTTACCATTTCTTTATTGAGGGTGTCCCCTGGCAACTGCTTAACAGAATCCCAAGTTCAGGGGCTTCTCGGCATTTACCTAATTTCTGAAAGGCTCTTCTGAAAGGTGGTATCTGTTCTTTTGTAGCACAGTGTTTGTGTTTTTCCCGTTTATTGTTTTGGGTTTTCTTTCTTTCTTTTTTTTTTTTTGCATTTGCACAGTATACACAAAAGAATATGGGGTTGTAATATCCTGAATAGCTCAAGAAAGGTTTTAGCATGGTCAATCAGGCTTATGGTTTAAAATGTATTATTCTCTTCTTTGGGAATTAGCTAAATGATGCAATAAACCTGTTTTGTTTTAGAATTTCTAGGAATTAAACACTTTATGTTTACAAATTGAGCTACAGAAAGTGCAAGACATGCCAATTTGAGACACACAGTCTTCTAAGACTGGAGGATAAATTTAATGCATTTCAGAAACTAAACATCACAGCAAGCTCTATCTCTGAGCTATAATTTGTTTTTAATGCAAAGACACTAGTTTGATAATATATACTGTAATCCTGGAACATTTGTGTTACTTACCTTTGGAGGTAGAAATTATACCAATAAATTATTGCACCGTTAGTATTAGATTTTGTGTACCTTGGAAGTTATGTCATTAATATAGGCTGGTTCATCAAATAAAGCAAAACCTTGCAATATCAGCTAGATTTACACTCTGGGACATTGCCCAAAGGTAGGAAGAAAGCAGAGGGAAATATTTCAGTCATCATTTCCAAAGTCATTATCAAAATCTGTGAGGAAGTTTAATCTTCCGAAGAGTCAATGTCAGACATCAGGCCTCTGTTGCCTGCTTCTCTCGAGACACTAGATTAGGAGTCTTCAATAAGAGACTTAACATGAGGCATATGGAAGATGAGGCACCGAGATAAGTTCATCATTAGGTGTGAGCACTGCTTACCCTTGCTGGCAAGTTCTCCTTAAGGGCCTGAAGCACAGGTGTCCAAAGAAAAGCGTTAAGTCCATCTTAATAGAATCCACGTAGTGTATGATGTGGTCAGCCCCTGGTCTGTGATCAGCAAGAACCTACAGCACAGATTATGCCCTGCCCACTTCAATGAATACCGACTCTCCTCCACTCTCCATCGCTTTTTTTTTACTATCAAGAACTCCGGACCTTGCCCGTGGAGAAGTTTAGAGAGGAACTCTTGTGGAGAGCTGGTTTGTTTTCTGCCCTGTGCGATGAGTTTCAGCTGGCCAAGAAAGGAGTCAAGTTATTAAAAGCATCACAATGTAGATCTCCAGGCTGGTTTGTTTTTTGTTTTTAAGACTGGGGAAAGGGGGACTATTTATTCTGCCTTAAATCAATGGCAAATAAGTCAAGATGACATTTTGTGAATGTAGACTATGGATACACTCCTAATAGATTGATGTAGTCATAAAAGGGGGTCAAGTAGATGTTTTTCTGTTATGTAAGCAATAATTTTTCTGTGTCTTATTGAGTATGGCTAGCGATTATTTATTACATGCTAGATGGGTTCCTTGCATGTGGGTTCCATATAGGTGCAGAAATTTCCTCAGCCACTGGAGGAATTTCGACCATATTTGTCATTTGGATGAGCTGTTATTAGATTGAAATCTACACATCATTTCATTAAAAATTGTGCCTTAGAAAATGCAAAGCTGTTGCACATAGTGACAAATTATGGATGCAGTACATTGAAGAAAGATGAAGTCACTTCCAAGTTTCCAAGACTTCTCATGGAGGTGTTTGTGTTTTACAGGAAAAAATAAAAATAAAAAAAGAGAAAAAAGGAAAAAATTAAAAGAAAATTGTTTTGAAAATGTACAGATCGAGTCCAATATTTTGATTATTCACCTGCATGTTTTATTAAATATTTTGATAATGTGGATGTTTACACTTTGCATGATATTAGAGTACCACCAGTAATGCACAAACATGTACAATATGGCCATTCATAACGGATTTTTATAGAATACTTTTTACATGTGCAACTCCATCCGTTATGTAAGGATTACATGAATATTGCACATTCTCTTCTAGTTTCACAAACCCATTTATACATATTTCTTAGTGAGGCTCATTGTACATGTATTGAAGCTAGAATCGAGTCAAGAAAAATAAAGCCCCATTCTCCAACTGCAAAATGTGCTTTCCCATAATGAACACTAGTCACCAGCACAGAATCATCTCCAACATTTGCTAAATTCTAATTGCCAACTGTTTCTATTTCTATTTGATTTAGATTTCATTTTGAGTCTGTTACATGGCAGCTTAGGCAGACTAGATCTTGTTTTTTCCAATGCAGCATAATGAGCATGATCTATTTCTTTTCAAATAATCTTTGAGATCCCAGGAAAAAAAAAATGCTCTGCTCCATTGAGCTATAATGTAAATGTGTTTGTTTAAAAAACAGATGAGGCAAGTGAGTGATTTATTGTTCCTGAAGAAGTATGTCTGATTTTTTTTCTCATACTCCAAAAGCTAGTCCCTACTCTTTAATAAAAATCATGGGTAACTTTTGTTTTTCACTAGTGAACTTTCATGACATTTCCTTTCTATGTAGTGTGATTAATGCAATACATATTATAGTTATCTATACACAGTGTAAGATTTAACAAACTGAAATGATCCACCTCATATGTGAGTCCGTCCAAAAGATGTTACTGCTCTGGGTGGGCCAATGTTCTATATCGGTTATACTAACTTTCATTTAAAATATTTATTCTAAAATGCCTCTGAGAAACAGTAAAAAATAAAAACAACAAGTTGTCTAAAATGCAACAGCTTTTATAGTAAATGTACATTTATAAATAAAATACTCAAATCAACTCTGTATTCTATTAATTATTTTTGGAGGGGTGGCAGTTAGTTTTCTTACATGGGGAAGAGAGACTCAAACTTTCTCTTATAGCATTTGGTCCAGGGTTACATAGACAGATCATGGCAATGCTGCATGTTTGCATATACCTATTGATGCATAGTTGAGGTCAACTATTGAAGGCAAACCAAACTCACTGGCTGGTTTGGGGGTCACTGAGGAATTGCCTTCTGTGGAAGGGTTTAAGCTCCTGGAGATGAGACACACAATAACTAGCAGAGACCATGCAAATGCCAGTGAACTTGTCTGAAACAACCAAATAATGGTAAGCTTGCAGCACTGGCTAGACGAAAACAAGGCAAACTTCTTTTTTCTTTTCTTTTTTGCTTTTTTCTTTTTTTTTTTTTTGAGACAGGGTCTCACTCTGTTGCCCAGAATGGAGTGCGGTGGTGTAATCTCAGCGCACTGCAGCCTCGACCTCCCAGGCTCAGGTGATTCTCCCACTTCAGCTTCCCAAGTAGCTGGGATTACAGGCATGTGCCACCACACCCAGCTAGTTTTTTGTATTTTCAGTAGAGAGAGGGTTTCTCCATGTTGCCCAGGCTGGTCTTGAACTCCTGGGCTCAAGCAATCCACCCACGTCCATCTCCCAAAGTGCTGGGATTACAGGCATGAGCCACTGCACCCAGCCAAGGCAAACTTTTTGAAGTCCCTGTATTCTGCCAGTTTCCCCAGCACTGCCCCAATGTTCCCCACTTATTATATATGTGAGGTGTGTTTACTAAGGCCCTTTTCCTCAGGTGTGGAGCCAGGGAATCTGCTGTGAAAAAGTAGCATCCTGCTGACACTGTTGGCTCTCTGAAGTACACATGTATTCTGCCTTGCACTCTGTTCCAAATTTGAAGGTGGCGGCAATACCAAGCAAATCCCCTGAAATTTTCAATTGCTTTAACGTGATACTCTTTTCCTTTTTTTCTTTTTTTTTTTTTACAAAGTTTTGCTCTTGTTGCCCAGGCTGGTGTGCAGTGGTGTGAGCTCAGCTCACTGCAGCCTCTGCCTCCCAGGTTCAAGCGATTCTCCCGCCTCAACCTCCTGAGTAGCTGGGATTACAGCCACCCACCACCACGCCCAGCTAATTTTTTGTATTTTTAGGAGAAATGAGGTTTCATCATGTTGGCCAGGCTGATCTCAAACTCCTGACCTCAGGTGATCCGCCTGCCTCAGCCTCCCAAAGTGTTGGGATTACAGGCGTGAGCCACCGCACCTGGCCAAGATGTGCTATTCTAATTGCCACCATTGTCTTATTTTTGCAAAGTTTGGTGGACAGTTAGTAGTTGCTGCTGTTTGCATGGAAAAGTGGATTCTTTTCATAAGAGAGTTTTAGTAGCTATCAGGTGAACTTAATATTTTCATTGTTATTTAAATGAAAGCCCATTGAACTAGAATGCATTTCGAAACAAAGACTGTTACTCTCATATGAGGTCTGTGAAGAATATCTTTATTCAAAAACGAACACTTTGCCTCAAGGTTGTTGAACTAGCTTTCTTTCCATGGACTTTCTTCAAGACCTAAGGACTCCTTTTAGAGTCCAAATCAAGGCTCCTTTCCCCATTCTTTGGCATTATGTAAGGTAGTGGTTATAAACTCAAATGACTAGAGGGGTTACGAACCAAGTAACCAGTTAGGCATTGTAAATGAGAACCAGAAGAGGACAATAGAGAGCAGCGTGGAGTATGGCAAACTGGAAAAAAAGAACAGTTCTGTCTAAAGAAAGAGGCAGCTACTTGGCTTCATCAGTCGTTTTATGTGAAATCTCTGGTCTTTAAATGTTGACAATTTAAAACATTTTCCAACACAGTGCTATCCAAAATTGCAGGGTTCAGCAAAATATATGTGCAAGTCCAATTTTGTTCTGAGGCCACTAGTTTCCAACCTATAGCTCAGTCTCCTCTTTGCTTTTCTATCAACTGCTACTAATTTGCTCTGCTACAGATCATTTTATTTGAAAAATCTATCAAGAAATGGCCATGCAAAATATTTGCTTTTCAGAGTGTCTTGGGTCACACAGAGAAAGAAGCCAATAGAGCCATTAATCATCAGGTGATACTGTTATGATTCATAACACTTTTAGGTAGCAGTATTTGTGCATTGTCATCAAACATTACTATTTCACAAATGCCCATGTTCAGTGTCTTGCCCAACTGTGCCCTTCCCCTTAATGGTAAATGTTCATGCTTCTGAGTGACTCAAAAGGACAGAAAAGTGTGCAAATGGACACACTATAACTTTTCCTAAATTTGTTTGGCATCATTTTACCAAATGCACTTTTGTAGGCATTGTTTTACTTATCAAATAGCATTTCTGGCATGTGAGAAGATAGATGTATGCCTCCTCATTTTACAGGTGAGAGACTGAAGTATGAGAGGGATAAGTGGCTTATTCTAGATGAGTATAAGATTTTACATAATTGTGTATTTCGCCCTCTGTCCCCAATCAGGGTAGATCAGGATAATTTCCTATCCAACTGTTCCTGGTACCCGTGTCTGGAATCTTATTCCAGACCAACTAGGAGGACCTTTGACCATAGCTAGACCTTGGTAGGATTTCATCTGCACCAAACAGAGACTAGAACACTGTTTTTATAGTTAATTTACACATATAAACAAATATTCAAATGGACTTACTATTTGTCTTAGTCCTTTTTGTGTTGCTATAAGAATGCCTGAGGCTGGGTAATTTATAAATAAAGTATTGGCTCATTCTGTTGTCTGTAAAAGTTCGAGATTGGGCATCTGCATCTGATGAAGTCCGCAGATGGCTTCCACTCATAGCTGAAGGTGAAGGGGAGCTGGCATATGAAGAGATCACGTGGTGAGAGAGGAAGCAGGAGGTGCGGGTGGGAGTGGGGATGCCAGGCTGTCTCTAACAACCAGCTCTTATGGAAACTGACAGAGCGAGAACTCTCTCACCCTTGAGTGGGAGCTTCAATCTATTCTTGAGGGATCCACCCCCATGACCTAAACACCTCCTGTTAGGCCCCACCTCCAACACTGAGGAACAAATTTTAACACAAGGTTTGAAGGGGACAAATATCCGAATCACAGCAGTATTTTTTTTTTTTTTCTCTTGTGATTTGATTTTTTTACTCTGGAAAGAAAAGTGGAGCGTTCCTTTGTGGCAAGGCTTTGGACACCTTGGTGGTTGCTGCAGTAGAGGCTGAGGAGTCTGTGCCAACCACACCCCTGACTAGACCCCACTGACCTCTCCTTGGAGATGGAGACACGTACCATCTCCAAAACCTCCTTTTCCCTCCCAAAGTCTTATTTCCAGAGTCAAGGAAAAACTAGTGCTGCCTGATAGATAACACATTGTCCCACTCAACTTCTGCTTCACAGCCAAACCTCAAACTCAAACTCAACAGCCCAGGCCTGAGCAAAGGGAGGGTCTCTTTCTAACCATTCTGATGGGGAAAGGATTCTGATGGCACCCCACATTGGTTCCCATACCACAATATTATTTCACTGCAAATAGATCCATTGAGGCATGAATGAAAGTGTTTCCAGTTTTTCAGCAGGAATAATGGCATTGTCTGTGATAGCTTGTGTTCTTTATTATCCACCAGGTAGATAGAGAATTATTTCAGCAGGTCCCGTGGTCTTAGAAAACACCTTGGCTGACTGAGGATGACTCTATAGAGCTATAGGGAGCATCTATCCAACATTTTCTCAAGCACTACACTCATGCTCCTTTGCTTTGGAATTAATGACTATCCCAACCTCTGACCCTGGAGTATTGAACACTTCCTCCTGAATCCATGAAAATCTGTGATTGTCTGATACCTTGAAAATCGAGAAACTTCATCTTGTTGATATGATAACATTCTGGGAAACATGGAATCATTGATTGGACAAATGGAGAATGCCTTTTCTGAGACGATACAAGAAAGTGTTAAAAATAAAAAAACGAATAATCAAAGGAATTTGCCTTGCCCAACAGTAAAATTTACTGGAATTTGCCTTGCCCAACAGTAAAATTTACTGTAAAGATAATAAAGTACATATCTCAGGCAAGAATTGATAAAATAATTATAACTGTCACAGCAATGAATACGATACACAAATCCAAATAAACATAAAAACTTTAGGGTATAATAATAGTGTCACAAGCCAATGACCAGAGGACAGATAGTTGATTAACATCATCTGTTTACAATAAAATTAATTCAGGGTAGATTAACGTGTTAAGTGCAAAAAAAAAAAAAAGCAAAACAGGAAAAGAAAAGATAGGCTTAAATATGTTTAAATACATAATAAAGAGAATTGAAGGCGAATTTTAAAAATAATGAAAAGCTGGGGAAAATATTTCCAACAAATATAACAGAGCTAATGGCCATAAACATGAAAGCCTTTTACTAATCAATAGAAAACATGCATAGACTCACAGAGAACTATAATGACCAATAAATAACAAAAAATTTTCAACCATACTAGCTACACAGAAATGCAAATTAAAACAACAGTAAGATTGATGGCTGGCCCCAGTGGCTCACACCTATAATCCCAGCACTTTGGGAGGCATGAAGCAGGAGTATCACTTGAGCCCAGGAGTTTGATACCAGCCTGGACAATAAAGGAAGCCCCTGTCTCTACAAAACAAAAACAGTAAGACAAGACTCCTCCTATCTCCCAAAAACCAGGAAATTATTTAGCTTTGTTAAGAATTAAGAACTTCTATATGGTGAAAAGAAAGTTTTTAAAAAGCTACAACCCAAGAGAAGATATTTGTTGCACATAAAATCAACAATTAGTATCCAAAATAAATAACTCCAGAATATCGATAAGAAAAATACAAACAGATCAATAGAAAATAACAAAAGACATGATGGGCATTTCATAGAAAATATGAAGAGCAAAACACACAAATATATTCCATATTTTTGGGGAGGAAATATAAATTTAAGCTGTTATGAGATACCATTTTATACAAGCCAAGCTGATAGAAATTTAAAGCTTTGATAAGACAAGTGTTAGTGAGGATGTGGAACAACGGGAGCTCATACACTACTGATAAGATCGTATATTGGTAAAACAATGAGACACCATATCATGCCAGTCAGAATGGCGATTATTAAAAAGTCAAAAACAACAAATGATGCCAAGGTTGCAGAGAAAAAGGAAGGTTTTTACACTATTGGTGGGAGGTGAACTGGTTCAACCATTGTGGAAGACAGTGTGGTAATTCCTCAAATATCTAGATGCAGAAATATCATTTGACCCAGCAATCCCATTACTGGGTATAGGTATATTAATCTATTATAAAGATCAAGCACACATATGTTCACTGCAACACTTTTCACAATAGCAAAGACACGGAATCAACCCAAATGCCCATCAGTAATAGACCTGATAAAGAAAATGTGGTACATATACACCATGGAATACTATGCAGCCATAAAAAGGAATGAGATCATGTCCTTTGCAGGGACATGGATGGAGCTAGAAGCTGCTATCCTCAGCAAACTAACACAGGAACAGAAAACCAACCACCACATGTTCTCACTTATAAGTGGAAGCTGAACAATGAGGACACATGGACACAGGGAGGAGAACAACACATACTGGGGCCTGTGGGGAGAGGGAGAGTATCCAGAAGAATAGCTTACAGATGCTGGGCTTAATACCTAGGTGAAGGGATGATCTGTGCAGCAAACCACCATGGCATACATTTACCTACATAACAAACCTGCACATCCTGCACATGTTCCCCTGACTTAAAATAAAAGTTGAAGAAAAAAAGAAAAAAAAACAATATATATTGGTAGACAATTTTGTATGATCTAGTGAAGCTGATGAAGCTCATACCCCTTGACATAGCAATTTCACTTCTAGAACATAAATGCCTCAACCTAAACTCTAGAGAAGCTCAAGAAAACTCTCACCCATGTGCTCTGGGAGACACGTTCAAGAAAGTCCTTCACAGTACAGTTTGGATATTACAGTATTCTATTTTAGTAGTGAAAAATTAGTGAACTGCAGAGTACACACATATATTTAGGTGCATCTCAGAAAATATAAGATTAAAATAGCAAGGCACCCATAATTACATACAGTACAACATCATTGATATGAAGCCCAAAGAAAATAGAAAACTAAGCCTTTTATTATATCTCTGGGAGTACCCGATATAATAAAAGAGCAAATCAAAACAAAGAAATAACACAAACAAAATTCAGGATTTGGTGTAGGAGGAAGGGGATCCCTATCAAGGAGGATACACAGGGGCTATCAACTTCATTGCATTTTTATGTTTTCACATTTATTCATAAGTTTTGTTGTGTTATGAGTACCTTCAACCCTACTAAATATTGACAAACTGCTTTCCAAAGTGATTGCTCCAAATAGTTCAACAAAACATAGAAGATCCTGTTTCCCCACATCATACTCAAAACTTGGTATCTCTGGTTTCTTAATTTTTTTGCCTTTCTGATGGAAGGCATTACTTGAATTTATGTCTCCTGACTACTGGTGAGGCTGAACTGGGCATATTTTCATCTCTATTGGACTTCTGAGCACAGAAATGGACCAGTTTCCACTTCTGTGAATTGCCTGTTCATTTCATTTGCCAATTTTCCTATTCTCCTACCTCAACCTCCCCAGTATCTGGGATTACAGGCATGCACCACCACAACAGCTATTTTTTGTATTTTTAGTAGAGAGAGGGTTTCACCATGTTGGCCAGGCTGGTCTCCAACTCCTGACCTCAGGTGATCCACCTGCCTCATCCTCTCAAAGTGTTAGGATTACAGGCCTGAGCCACCACACCCGACCAAATGGCTTTATTATTCATAGAGCTTTTTAGGGGTTGTGTAAATATGCTAGATCCCAATCTTTTACCAATTGCTTGCATAAAGGTATCCTGCTACATACTCTTTTAAAATTCTTAAAGTTTTGAATTTGGCATTTGGATCTTTATCAAGTGAAGTAGGGATCTAACGTTTTTCCCCTTTGGGTAGTCGATTTTCCCAGAACTCCTTGTTTAAAAACTCATCCTTTCCCTGTTGATTTGTAATATCACTCCTGTGGGATACTGATTTGCATATATGTAAGAGCCTGTTTCTGGGAATTTATTTCATTTCATTAATATATTTGTATATCTCTACACTAATATGGCACTATTTTAATTACTATATTTTTATATTAAGTCTTGCTATCTAGAAGGGCAAACTTCCTTTCTCGAAGTTGTCTTAGCTATTTTTGGATCTTTACTCTTTCATATAAATTTTAGGATAAGCTTGTAAACTCTAAAATGCCTTGGGAGCTTGATGAAAATTGAATTTATAGACTATACTTTTCTAATTAGTATTGCTCATATACAAGAATACCACTGATTTCTTTATGTTAATCATAGACCCAGCAACTTTGCTGGACTCCTTTATTAGTTCTGATGCATTGTTTATCATATCTCTTGAATTTTCTATGTTAATCATCATCCACAGAAAAGATTATCTTTTTTATGTTCTCATTTTTTCATGTCATATTGTATTGCTAAGCTATCCAGTAATTGGTGATAATAGACATCCTTGTCCCATTGTTATTTACATAGGCAAAAAATTGGAAAACATCCCAGATGTCTAACAATAGGGAAATCATTGTGAAAATTATGGCATATCTTTATAATAACATTCTGCCATTGAAAATTCCATTTTCAAAACATTTACTTTAAATTATTAAAGTACTCACAATAAAATGCTACGTTTAAAAAAGCCATGAGGCCAGGTACAGTGGCTCATATCTGTAATCCCAGCACTTTGGGAGAATCGCTTAAGCCCAGGAGTTCAAGACCAGCCTGGGCCCCCTGGCAAAACCCCATCTCTACTAAAACAGAAAAATTAGCTGGTTGTGGTGGCATGAGCCTGTAGTCCCAGCTACTCGGGAGGCTGAGGTGGAAGGATCGTCTGAACTTGGGAGGCAGAGGTTGCAGAGAGCTGTGGTCGTGCCACTGCACTCCAGCCTAGGTGACAGAGCAACACCCTGTCCCAAAATAAATAAATAGCCATAATATCAAACTATGCACATGATTCAAGTTTTATAAGTCAAATCTATTATATATATATATATAACTATGTCTCATGTTTTGTATTATATATGTAACCCGAGCATCTGCCGTTTTCAAGATTTATAGGGCCATGCCTTCCCATGATATCCAGGCATAAATCCATGCCCCATTCTACAGGACTACAAGAAATTTGGCCCTTCCTGCAATTATATCTGATCTTCAGAGTGCCCTGGTTTTTGTTTTCCACAGTTCTTGCTCAGTGGCTGCCCCAGGCTGCTGCTTCACTTTTGCCTGTTTCATCTTTCCTTCTATATACATTTCTCTCTCTTCAGTCCAACTAAGCTCTGAACATGGATACAACCCACCACTGTTTTATTCTTCAGAGACCAGCTAACAGGGGCCTCTCATGGTTTAATGAGTTTAAATATGGCTTGAGGAGAACATAGCCAAATTATAAGACAAGAAAGAAAACATCAAATTGGAATTAATGGATCATTGCTCTTAAAATCCATTGGCCATGCCTGTTCACAGGGAGTCATATCCATCCTTCCTCCTTAGCTCCTGGCCTCTGGTCCACTGCCACATTGAGAGGCACACTTTTCCCAACTAGAGTTTCCTTCTATTCTCTCTCTCCTCCCCTCATTCTTCCACCCCTACCCCTAGGAGAGCACCCTTGTATTTAAACATGCTAAAGGAATCCAAATAAAGCCAGCAAATATCACATTGATTTTTACAGCCAGCCCACAGCAAAGATAGCCTTTACCTTACTAAACATCTCAATTAATATCTCTGTCTAAAGAAGGAGCACAGACTCTGGAGTTGGGATGTCCAGGTTCACATCCCAGCTCCACCACTTACCATGTGACCTCAGGCAAGTTGTTTATCTTCTCTGTGTCTTGGTTTCCTCATCTGCAAAATGGGGATAATAGTAAAACATACCATACAGTGTTATTGTGAGGATTAAATAGGATCATGTATTTTAAATAGGATTAAATAAATATTTTAGCATATATGGTAAATATTAGTCATTTCAATTAGGATGACCATGCATTAGGACTAGTAACAATATACTGAAAGTTGAGCTTGTGGAATTACTTTACCAATATTCAGGGCTACAGCATGAAAAAACTCTTGCTTAACTTGTATCAATATTACTGGATATGCTTATCAGAGTAACTCTTCTGAGAAGAGGGAATCTGCCCCTGAAATAAATTCTAGCCTATAGCATTAGGGCCACAAAGAATTTACAAATATTCTCAGAACCTCTGCAAAATAAATATGTACCAACCTGAAAAGGAAATATTGAATTAGATATGCCAAAATATCAACAGCAGTTATTTCTGATTAGTGTAATTATAGATTTTTAAAAATTTTTATCTGAACACTTTCGGGTGTTTTCTCCACACTGACCATCTATATGGCTTTTATAATATGGAAAAATAAGAAAGTTACAAAAGAGAGAAGGAAAGCCTTCTAGATCCACACCAGAAAAGACAGTTTCGTAGAATTTGTTGAATTGCCAAAACCCTGCAGTGAAATGTAGTCTAGGCTTAAATAAAGAGCACATTTATTTGAGTATTCAGTCCTGGGAGAGCCTTGCTATTGTACGGCCATGTTGCTGCTCTGTCAGTGGACTGTGAGCTTTTCAGCTGCTGCCCTTCAATATATATAATTAGAGTTCTGTTCCCATGGGGGAGAGCCAGGTCTTAACATGAACTTCTAGTTGATACCAGACCCTCATCTCCATTTGCAGTTTACGTGTGTAGCATTTGTCCTCGCCTTAAGAGTGAGTCACAAAACATGCTTCAGCAAACTCTTACGTCAGTTGTATAAAACCACAGTGTTACCACTCCCAAGTTTGTTATGGCCTCAATGTATTTACATAGCAGAAGGGACTTTAAGATACAGTTAGAGGTTAATGGCAAATGTCCTCTGCCCTCAGAAATACAACAATGAAGATGAATCAGAGGCTTTTGATTTTGAATTAGACCTAACATTCTTGGAAAAACTTGCTTTGGAGTCTTTATTCCATCCTATTACTCCTTGAAAAGAAAAGGGCAAAGCTTTTCCTTTTTTTTTTTTTTTTTTT
>NW_016803819.1:2173426-2182751 GCF_001698545.2 Rhinopithecus bieti
TTTTTTTTTTTTTTTGTCATAGAATAGAATCCTGGGACTACTTGATAACAAAGGCTGATGAAAAGCAAACATGGTAATTGGACAGGGATGAACGTTTTCCAAAGTGTGTTCCTCAGGGGCGTTGTATGAAATGCTCTTCAAGAAACGGATTCCATGGTTACACCTGAGTAAAAGGGCTGCATCTCCTTTTCTTGGAGATATAGAAAGCATAGCAAAGGCCTACACAGTTCTGCAGGAGCCTGTTTAAATTTGTTAAACTCTCATCTTTGTCTAACTATATTTCATTAAGAAGCTCTATTCCAGACTCTTCTCAGCATCTTCTAGCACTTAGGTTCCACAGTACACACTCTGAGAAACATTGACTGGACAATTGATAACTTTGGGAAATCACACAAATACCTTACCAACATGCAGACATGTTTTGTTTTTGTTCTGTTTAATTCTTAGACCTTTTGAAAATTCTTGATGGCCACTCACAAGAATGGTAACTATAAAATCAGTTGGGGCTGGACACAGTGGCTCACACCTGTAATTCTAGCACTTTGGGAGGCCGAGGCGGGCAGATTAGCTGAGCTCAGGAGTTCAAGACCAGCCTGGGCAGCATGGCAAGACCCCATCTCTACTAAAATATACAAAAAGTTAGCCAGGCATGGTGGCACACACCTGTCGTCTCAGCTATTTGGGAGGCTGAGGCACGAGAATCATGTGAACCTGGAAGGCGGAGGTTGCAGTGAGCCGAAACTGCACTCCAGCGTGGGCAACAGAACAAGACTCTGTTTCCAAAGGTAAAAATTAAAAAATAACAATAAAATAAAATCAGTTGGGATACTTGTATCTGGAACTATGACAGCAGGAAGTGGAGGCTCAGGTGAGTTAAGGGTCAGGGAGCTGTGGCTGAGAGCAAACATGGCTGAAATTCACTAGACTTCTTTATTCAAGATCTAATTCTCCTAAGAAATTTCCAGTGGAAAGTAGTGCTTTCATCAAGAACACTGTCAAGAATATGGTGGAAGCATTTGTGTTTCAGTGCTGGAATAATAATACCTCCAAATAAGACTTTTATTGTAGTCAAGAGACAGAATATTGAAGAAAAGTAATTTCCATATTTAACTTTTCTTTCTCTCTCCCACCTTCATCCAGCACTCAGGAGGGAAAGCTTGGAACATCATATGCAAAAATCTCAGGCACTGCTCCATGGGCAAAGATTTCCATGGAGCTGGTGGGCCTCAGCTTATCTTATAAAACACATATCTGCCGGGCGCGGTAGCTCATGCTTGTAATCCCAGCAGTGTGGGAGGCTGAGGCGGGTGGATCACAAGGTCAGGAGATGGAGACCATCCTGGTTAACACACTGAAACCCCGTCTCTACTAAAAATACAAAAAGTTAGCTGGGCGTGGCAGCGTGCGCCTGTAGTCCCGGCTGCTGGGGAGGCTGAGGCAGGAGAATGGTGTGAACCCGGGAGGCAGAGCTTGCAGTGAGCCGAGATCACATCACTGCACTCCAACCTGGGCGACAGAGCGAGACTCTGTCTCAAAAAAAAAAAAAAAAAAAAAAAAACCCACATATCCACCTTAATCTGAATTTGAGAGACTAGGCAACTAACAATTTGTTAGTACTGAAAAAGTGCCATCAGACAGTCTACCCTAATAGACAAAGTAAACAATAGAATGCCTTTCAGAAAGCTGGTGAAGGAACTCTCATGAATTCTGATCTCCTTGGTTCTCTAGACTCAAGATTCCATTCTAGACCCAAGGATTATCTTGTTTGGTGTATCAATAGAGTATTCTGAATAAAGAAAATGTGGTACATATACACCATGGAATACTCTACTACTCTGCAACCATAAAAAGGAATGAGATCGTGTCCTTTGCAGGGACATGGATAAAGCTGGAAGCCATCATCCTCAGCAAACTAACACAGGAACAGAAAATCAAACACCGCATGTTCTCACTCATAAGTGGGAGTTGAACAATAAGAACTCACGGACACAGGAAGGGGAACAACACACACTGAGGCTCCTTAGGGGTTGGTGGGGGCAAGGGGAAGGAGAGCATTAGGACAAATATCTAATGCATGAGGGGCTTAAAACCTAGATGACAGGTTGATAGGTACAGCAAACCACCATAGCATACATTTCCTACGTAACAAACCTGCACATGTATCCCAGAACTTAACATTTTAAAAAAAGAGAATATTTAATATATGCCATTGTGTTTTTTGTTTTGAGAAACTTTGAATAGGATAAAATCAGCCTTGTCTAAATTCTTAGTTTATCTTTGTAAAAAAAAAAAAAAAGTAAGGTAAGAAACTATATTTTGCTTTTGTGAACCATTTAATAAACAATTTTGATTTATTAGTAAGACATTTGCAGTAATTTCCAGTTTGAGTATCACTGATCTTCATCTTCTTACATAGAGTTTAAGAATTATTTCTGATGCTTTGAATTGAACCAGTATGTGAGTCTGTGTACATCTATGTGAGTCACAGAAGAAAATTATGAGTAACCTGAATGAGGAGACCGTTGAGCAACCTCACAATCTCATCATCTCTAATATCTGTCAGAAAAGGGCTCAATAAAAACAGTGAGATTAGTGATAGCTCTAAAGTTACTACTGTATCATTTACTGCCTCTCATTAAAAAAATTAAAACAAAAAACATGAGAATAGGCAATCTCGAATTCCCTTTCTCCCAGAGTATCTATAGTGGTAAATCTGTTGCCTTTCCAACACTTATTCTATGGCAGTTGTTGAGGTGGGATTAACCCTTCCATCAGCTCTAGGATTGGGCTCTGATTGCTGCAATCCAGCAAGTTAATCTCACCCTCTTGCCATAAGTATCGGTTCAACTAACCCAGGTTTAAGCCAATCGATGTTCTAATCAACAGGAATCTCAGAACGTTTGTTAAGAGTTAAGGAAAGCATTCTTTTTCTTTTCTGGATAATTAAGAGAAAGCATGTGGATCTAACTGTACTGACAGATACCCTATAACCTTAAAGGGCCCAGCCTTAGGGTGAAGCCCACATTGTAACTAGCATATGTAGATAAAAAGATGGCAGAAACAAAGCCCACAATGACATTATTGAGCTCCAAACTAACCACCTTTGGAACTCACACCACTACGGTTTCATAAAACCTTGTAAGTTTCCTTATTGCTGATTCAGTGTGAGACAGTTTTTCCATTACTTGGAATAGAAAGTATCCCAATTGAGACAGAAATATTAGGCTATGTTTCAGCCACAGAATCACATTAAAATAAGCATAGATACTTGTAATTCCATCCTGGGTAGTACTTAGATTTGAGGTTTCAACATATATATTATTATGTTTATTTCAATGTAAGGATATGATTGGTGTGTTAGACCATTCTTATATTGCTATAACGAATTACCTGAGGCTGGGTGATTTATAAAGAAAAGAGGTTTAATTGGCTCATGGTTCTGCAGGCTGTACAGGAAGTCTGGGGTTGGTATCTGCTTCTGGTAAGGCCTCAGGAAGTTTCCAGTCATGGCAGTAGGCGACAGGGAGCCAGCATTTCACATGGCCAGAGAGGGAGCAAGAGGGAGGGGGGAGTCCCAGACTCTTAAACAACCAGATCTCACACAAACTAATTGAGCAAGGACTCCTATATCACTAAGGAAATGGTGTTTAACCATTCATGAGAGATCTGTCCCCATGAACTAATCACCTCCCACCAGGCCCCCAATTCCAACACTGGGAATCATATTTCCGCATGAGATTTGGAGGGGACACACATCCAGACTGTTGCAATCGGTTTTGCGGTTTTTCCTTAGTAACACTTTCCCACATTTATTAGCATTAATTTCCCTTTTGTTCTTATTTATTGTTCCCCAGTACCAACCTCCTGACTTTCCCATCTAGGAGGAAATAAAAACAAAAGGAAGCAGTTTGCTATCTCTTTTTAAGTCAACAGCTCTCAGTTTACATGTGGCTTACATAAACATTTAAGTCCAGTTACCCTTTGGGCTAACTGAGTAATGAGAAATAGTTGTGCCTCAGCACAATTTTGCTAAGAAACAAAAAAACAAACCAAAAGACGGCCAGTTGTGGTCAAATCCAAATTCATGGTTTCCCCCACAGATCTAATGTTGTATTATATTTCTTTGACTTTTAAAAGCTTATCACTTCCTCAGTCAACCTTTCTTGGAGATGGAGAACCAACTGATATGGAAAGTATTATAATATTTAATTTTCAAATATTAAATCCTGGATGAAAATAGCCTCTATAGACGGTCTTCTCATGGATCTTTTGGATAACACAACGTAGATTTCCTTCTCTCAGCCACAAGACAAGCCTCTAGTTGACAATATTTGGGCTAAAATATCAGAAAAACGAATTGCTGTGCATAAGAGGACACATAAGTACTTAACCCAGAGAGATTCATACTATTTACTTCAAAGCCAAGGTGATTCCCTTCGGCAACCTGTGCTGGAATCGGTAGGCTAAAGGGCACAGTTAGAGAGAGGTTAAAAGAGTTATTTCTACTTGGTGACTAACCACATTTGATTGTCTTAAGTGCATCTGGCTTCTAGAGTGTGCTTTTATTTCAGATGATTATGAATGTTCCAAGTGGACTCATTGCAGCCACCTGGCTTAAGGACTGTAAGGCACTTCGAAAATCAAATTTCAGGAGAGAAGATTGATTTGCGAAACAATGAACAAGGAGAAATCTTCCCTTTGCAGAGCTGCTGTGTGTCAAAGTTTATCCTCATTATATTATGGTGGGAAGAAAAGAACAAATTAAGACATTTAACTGCTTAAAATTTGAGACCCAATTGCATTTAACACCACAAATCTTGTTACCGGACCTGTGGGTTTACCTTCTCCCTATGTGAAGTCAGGTATGTGTTAGCAAATCACATTTTTAAAAATCAGAGAATGGATCTGGGCTAAGTGGATAATCACTGTTCACGTTCCCCGCCAGATGAGAGAAGATCCTGTAGAATCCAAAGAGTTTTAAAATTAGATCAAAAGTCCCTATAAGGAGAAAGACCTTAAAATTACCTTCTAACCTGGCCACCTTTGCTAGCGCTAACACACTTTAAATTAATAGCAACCATGTGACAGCATAACTTTTAACATAAAGGGCCACTCAAACCCTCAAACTACCCTTTCAAAATTGACATCTATAATGAAAGAGCCACTAAGGGCTTAGCGATGTTCCAAGAACTCTTCTTCAAGAAAAATAAATAAATAAATAAAGAGGAAGAAGGAAAAAAAATTGGCTCCATTTCTTTGGCCAGTAACTCACATTTTAATTGAATTTTGATGAGATGATGGATGTTGTACTGTATTCCAAGTCTATATGCTAAATTAACAAGGCCGTCTGCTTAGTTTCCTCTTTTGAAGGCACATGGAGATGAGCGTCTGCTAATTCTCTTACAAAAAGCATGATGAGGATGTCTCAAATTCGTGTTTAGTGCCTGGAATCACCCATTTTCTCCAAGCTGGTTTTATGCTGAAACAAAACTATCTAGTTTAAGGAAAAACTCCAAGCAGAATCATGTTCAATCAGCCAGGAAGAATAAATCTCAGTATTTCAAAGGCAGCTGCTAAAGCATTTAAAACTTTCTAACCATATTTTAAAAGATTTATTCGTGCATCTCTTTACAGTAAGGACATGTCTCCAGTGCTAAATGCAGGTAGTTCATGCTTGTCTACAAAATAAGAGTGATGAATGGCATGATCAAGAAAAATAGGTAATTTCAGCAAATTTTGGCACACAATTATTCATTTGCTTCCCATTCTTTCTGCTTTTACAAAACTTGGTAGTTAAACTCTATAACTCAAGCTTTCTATTTATTCTGAATAATTTCAAAGCCACAGACTTGAATGTTAACCATTTCCTAGAAATATGAAGGCTCAGGGAAGGGATCGATTATTGCTATTTGGAGTCTTTGCATTTTGGCATAATGGTTATTTTACTTTTAAAATTTCTAGATATAGTAGGCCTGCCCAATTACCAAAAATAATATCTAAGTTGGTTCATCATTCTGGCGCCAAAAAAATAGCACACTAAAGGGGAACTATCTACCACCTACAGGCTGGAGAAATCAGATACACAGTTACTCATTAGAGAAGCCAGAAAAACACAGGGTGGGCTTGCAGCGTGGCTGCCACAAGGTTCCCAGGTGACCATGGGCTTGGGTTTGCTCTAGGAGAAATTGACCTCCAGGCATCCTGAGAACCAAGTCCAAACTTCAGGCAAACTCCTCTTACGTATCTTGGTCCAGACGTCCTCCCTTGAAATAGACCAGACACCAAGAGTTTTTGTAGTCCATTTATCCCATGATATCCCCTTTTGTGTGATACCGTTATGGGTTGAATGGTGTCCTCCTTTCCTTCAAATTCATGTGTTGAAGTCCCAATCCCCCATACCTAAGAATGCAGCCTTATTTGGAAAAAGGGTTGTTGCAGATATAGTTAGTAAAGCTAAGGTCTTACTGAAGTAAGATGGGCCCCTCTAATCCAGTGTGACTAGTGTCTTCATAAAAAGGGGAAATTTGGACACAGATATATGCAAACAGGGAGGTGTACATTTGGACAGGGATATATGCACACATTGGATGCAGATATATGCACACATATAAAGATGGAGGCAGAGATTGAGGTGATACTTCTAAGAGCCAAAGAATGCCAAGGATTGCCAGCAAACCACTGGAAGCTAGAGTACGGCACATTGCAGGTTCTTTTTCATAGCTCAGAAAGAACCAACAGTGTCAACATCTTGATCTCAGACTTCTAGCCCTCAGAACTGTGAGATAATAAATTTCTGTTTAAGCCACCCAGTTTGTGGTTCTTTGTCACGGCAGCCCCGGCAATCTAATATACTAACCCAAGCTCTTGTATTCAAACACCCCAACAGAACTTACAGTTCAAATGTAGATGTCAGACACTTTTATCTTCAGTGAAGATCTAATTTGTCTGTTTGGTGTAAAGGAAATATATAAAACAATATAGCCAGAAAGCCAAACCCTATTCTTGAGAATATGAACTATCATTGGCATTTAATTGAAAACTTTGAACCAAAACCTCATTTGTGGCTGACGTTTGCACATCTCATCAGAGATTGGGCAAATTACTTCTTCTCTGGGTCTTATCTCCCTCAAGTATGATGGCAGGCTTAGGCAGAATAATTGCTAAGAGTCCTTCCACTTCAACATTCTACTAATTATTATGTTGTTAATTCTTGTAAAACAATTCTTGATGCAAAACATTTTTCAGGACCATAAAAATATAAGTTCACACATATTCCTAGCATCCAGAGAAAACCACTCTAAAATTTCCAGCATATATGCTGCAGCATCTCAATTTGATAAATAACTGTATCTCACATGTTTATTTGCATCCAACATACTTTCAAAGATGATTGGCATAGCTTCCATAAATGTCTAATATGAAAACAATACTGGAATGAGGTTAAAAGTAGATGGGTTTTGTAATGAATGCAGGGCACTCATTGGCCAGAAACAACAATGCTCACAAGAATGGCTGCAGATGATCACCAATAGGTAGTTTATCATGGAAGGGGCTTTGCCTATGTGTCTGCCCCATATCCTTTTTAAAAATAAGATGGCATTATTCTTATCTCCATTTTATAGACACAGAACCTGAGGCAGAGAGCTGAAATAGGTTGCCCGAGGTTACACAGCTAGTAAGTGAGAGAATCAGGATTTAGACTCAAGCAGTTCCATTTTGTTTTTTTATTTGTTCTTGTTTTCTTTATTTAGAGACAGAGTTTCACTATTGTCTCTCAGACTGGAGTACAGTGCACAATCATAATTCGCCACATCCTTGAACTTCTGGGCTTGAGTGATCCTCCTGCCTCAGCCTCCCAAGTAGCTGGGACTACAGGCATGCACCACCAGGCATGGCTAGATTTTTTTAGAGACAGGGTCATGCTGTGTTGCCCAGGCTTGTCTCAAACACCTGGAGTAAAGCAATCCTCCTGCCTCAACATCCCAAAGCACTGTGATTACAGGTGTTAGCAACCACACACCTGCCCCTATATCTTTTTGTGGCTGCCCTGGGTTTCATGTGGAAATTTCCCTGAAATGGAGCCAAGAACTGGAGTCAATAATCTGAGATCTTTGCAGATTATTTAAGGAAACTGGCCTACCTAGCACTTGCCAGGCTACCTAATGATGGTCAACCAGGGGCAAAGTCATTGCTAAGGGTGACTGCAGTTACCACGTCTGAGAACCCTGGAAAACCATTCAGTTTTTAGTCATATTTGGTCTTTTAGAATAGCTGAAGATATTTCTAGTACCATCTCTTTGTAGCAAATACATTCAAGCTGTTTTTCAGAGTCCGCAGACACTTCCAGTGCTCTCTTTGAAATAAATGATTTAGTAAATCTTTGGGGTTAACCTTCCTTTATAGCTTGATGTTTGCAATGGTGCAGACTCAAAGCTACTGGATTAATGCTGAATGGTCTCTACTACAGGCCTCCAATCTGTTGATAACTGTGATTTCAGAAAACCAGGTGAACTTCAGTTTTTGATTCTAATTTGTCACTGAAAATTGTAGTTTGCCTCCAACAAACCATGAGCATTTTTTCTCTTGCCAAATATTTAATTTATAAAATATTAAGTGGTATGTTTATCAGAACCAGTCACCTATTGAATAATAACTTCCTTCCACTAGTTATACCAGCTATCATTACTAAGTTTACTTTTATTCATTCGTGAATATCTACTGAACATCTATTATGTGCTAGACACCGGGGGTACAAAATGGAATGAGATAAACATGGTACTCTTCCTTGAAGAGCCTACAGTCCTGACACAGAGCTAACCAAATAATTACAGTGCAGCATGGTGGGTGCGACTATAGGGGAAGAATGACACAGTGTATGGCTTAGAGTTTATGCTCAATCAAAATTTGATGAATGAAAGAATTAATTAATAATATGGGAGCACTTGGCAGGTACAATCAATCCAGCCTTGAAAGAAGCCTTCCATGAGGAGATGATTGAAACTGAGACCTGAAGGATGAGTAGAAATTTGAAAAAGGTGGAAGGGAAGGGGTGACAAAAGAGAAAGATATTTTGGATATGAAGAACAAATTCCAAAGCAAAAAGTCATATCAAGAAACATGACGGGGGGGCGGAGCAAGATGGCCGAATAGGAACAGCTCCAGTCTCCAACTCCCAGCGCGAGTGACACAGAAGACCGGTGATTTCTGCATTTTCAACTGAGGTACTGGGGTCATCTCACTAGGGAGTGCCGACAATCAGCGCTGGTCAGCTGCTGCAGCCTGACCAAGCGAGAGCTGAAGCAGGGCGAGGCATCGCCTCACCTGG
>NW_016803819.1:2186707-2206416 GCF_001698545.2 Rhinopithecus bieti
TGGGGAGTTATACATGATATAAATGATGAATTGATGGGTGCTGACGAGTTGATGGGTGCAGCACACCAACATGGCATAAGTATACATATGTAACAAACCTGCACGTTATGCACATGTACCCTAGAACTTAAAGTATAATAAAAAAAAGAAAAAAAAAAAATCTTAAAAAAAAAAAAAAAAGAAACATGACACCCTGGAAAAATTGAATTAAATATAGGATGCTTAGAATGTGTACAATCACATAAAATAAGGCTGGAAGATAGGCAGAGGTCAAAGCCTGCACAGATTTGTAAGAATGTTAAGATTGAATGTTATCCTAAAAACAATAATATCCATGGGAGGGTTTTAATCAGCTGGCAAATATCATAAACATCTTTGCATTATAGATGATCCCTCTAGCTGCAGGAGGGATCCAGTATTAGAGACAGAGATGATAGTAATCTAGATTGGGCAATGGTATAAACTATCAAAAGAAGGGTAGTATTCAAAAAGTGATTAGGATGTGTAATCCAAGGGGCTGGGAACTATATGTGAGGGATGAAGGAGAAAAATGAAAAGATGATCTCCAGGTTTCTGGGGATATGGTTTTTATCTATTGTTGCACAACAAACTGTGCAACATTTAGTGACTAAACAAAGTGTTTTATTATTTCTCATGATTATGCAGTGTATGTTGCTGAGCTGGACGATTCTTCTACTGATCTTGCTGATGCTCTCTCATGTATTTGCAGTCAGTTAGTGGCTTGGGCTTTCCAAGATAGCATCATTCACATACTGGGGGCCTTGGTGCCGATAGCTGGTAAACTGGGCTCTGCTGGGATGTTGAAAGAGTTTGGCCTCTTCTTTCTTTCCATGTAGACTCCACATCCCATTGTCTCCACGGGGTCTCTCTAGAGGATAGCTGGACATCTAAGATGGCAATTCAAGTCTCCCCAAGGTGCAAAAGTAGAAGCTGCTAGTACCATGTCACTTCCGCCACATTCTGTCGGTTAAAGTGGGTCACAGGACAAGGCGGAGTCAATGTGGGAGAGTCTAAACAAAAATACGAATGTGGAGAGTGTGATTCATTGAAGCCATCTCTGCAGATGCTGCAACATATGATGCTACCATTCACTGAGGACAGAAACACTGGAGGAGAAGCAGGCTGGAGGGAAGAAGAGCTTTTAAGTTGAATTGTGGATGGACTGAGCCTGAGACATCCCATAGGTGGGGAGATATTTATAGAGATCTGTACGTTTGAGAGAAGACTGGACTAGACATACACATTTAAGAGTTCTCATCAGATGGTCATTGAAAGAGGGAGATTGTACAGAATGGGAGAAAAGAGCCCAAAGTAGAAAACTAAGAAATTTCAGTATTGAAAGACTGGGAAGGGGAAGAGCAATCTCAAAGGGAGGCTGAGAAGATGAAGTCAAAGGAGTGGTAGGAATATCAGGAGAGCTTTGAGCTGCATAATCCAAGGAAGACTGACTGAGTCAGATGCCTCCAAAGGGACTGTGAGTCAGAATAAGTTAGGTGATGCTGCAGTAATAAAATAATCCCTAAAGTCACAGTGACTTTGCCAGAGGTGTTCAAACCACAGCAACTCCATCTTGAATAGGAACTGGGTAAAATGAGGCTGAGACCTACCAAGCTGCATTCCCAGAAGGTTAGGCATTCTTAGTCACGGGATGAGAAGGGAGGTCAGCACAAGACACAGGTCACAAAGACCCTGCTGACAAAAAAAGATGCAGTAATCTAGCAGCCCATGCTGCTGGCTCTGCCTATGGAGTAGCCATTCTTTCATTTCTTTACTTTCTTTTTTTTTTTTTTTTTTGAGCGGCTCCAGTCTCGACCCTCTTGTCGCCCAGGCTGAGTGCAGTGGCCAGATCTCACGCTCACTGCAAGCTGGCGCCTCCCGATTTACGCCATCTCCTGGCCTCAGCCTCCCGTAGGTGCTGGGATACAGGCGCCCGCCACCTCGGCCGGCTAGTTTTTGTTATTTTTTTTAGTAGGAGCGAGGTTTCGCCCGTGTCAGCCCAGGATGGTTCTCGACTCCTCTGAGTGGTTCCCTCGTGGATCGCCCGTCTCCGGCCTCCCAAAGTGCTGGGATTACAGGCTTGAGCCACCGCGCCCGGCCAATTTCTTTACTTTCTTAATACACTTGCTTTCACTTTACTCTATGGATTTGCCTTGAATTCTTTCTTGTGCGAGGTCCAAGAACCTTCTCCTGGCATCTGGCTCAGGTCCCCTTTCAGGTAATAGCTTTATAATAAAAGTTTATTTCCCCCTCACACTCAGTCTATCGCAGGACCCTGAGGGAACTCACCTCTGAGCAGTGATCCAAGATTCCAGACTGGTTCCATCCTGTGTGTCTTACATCTTCAGATAAGACCTCAACAACCTCAGTGACAGAGGGAGGGAAGGCAGGAGGGCTTACACATGTGCTTCTAGGCTTCCGCACAAAAGTGACATACATCACTCTCCCTTAAAGGATTTGGCCAGAAGCAGATTGTAAACTAACCACAAGGGAGGCAAGAAAATGTGGCCTTATACATTCAGGAAGAGAAAAGTGATTAGAACTTCGTGAACACATAGTATTTATTGTCTTTACCATGAAGATCAAGTAAGATGAAGACTAAAAAGTGTCTTTTGGGTGGAGCTACAAATTATCTTTATATCCTAATCAACTCACCCCAATAAACCCTCAAAAAAAATGCCTCTTGAGATAGTTAAGTACCTACTGCATATTTAATAGTGTGCCTAAATCTCATTCTAAAATAATCCTTAATAACTCTTCAGTCATAAGAACCTTGGATTGGAATAACTGGCTCTCCAAGCCTGTATAATAACACCCACCAAAAATATAAAACATCTTCAAGGTGCCTTCCATTATGGTAAAAGCCAATTTGGATAAACCTGTGGTCAATCTGGCTGACTTTGCCTTTTCAGACAGTCAAAAATATGAATCAACAGAGGCAGTGACTGTGCAGAGGCTCTATTTTAAGCCAGAATCTTTAATTGCATTGTCTTTTCTTATGACAAGTAATTAGAAATGACTGCTTCCTACCAGTCTGAATTACAAGATGATTATTTCCCTTTAAGATTAACTGGCTGCTTGACATTGCAAGACTGTGGTGTTATTAAAAATACACTAATTACTGGAGAGAGTGGCCAATGAGAAGCAATTTTTCAGCTTTGGGGATCCATTTTAGCCACAGGGAATGGACTAAGTGGGAAGGAGCAAAGATTCCATGAGGACCCCACTTGTGGATTTTTCAGAGGGTGGTCCTGGGAATATTGGCATGTCACATCTAAAAAGACTCCTTTTCAAACTAGTTTCCCTCCTCATGACTTAATTAACCAAGAATATAAAATTAATAAAAGGCAAGGGAGTGATGAACAAGGAAGAATGCTGTGCTTCCAACAAGAAGAAATGATCAATCAGTACCAACAGGAGCGAGACCATTCCTTTCACCAGGGAAGAATTTCAATCTTCAGTCAATGAAAAGAAAGAGGCCTGGAGAAAATCAGACCAAGGAAGTATTTTAGGGTGGCGGGTAAACATTATGTTGTCTTGTAGGCACCATTTCCCCTAATGATGGGAAATAATTATTTTAAAAACATTAATGTGGGGAGTAAAAGATGCATTCAAATTATAGTCTTATGCTCTCTCTGGTAAAACTCGGTCAAAGTCAGAAAAATAAGAATGCCCAAGCAATAGGAGCACATGATTCAGAGAAACTTCACAGGGCAAATTCTTCTTAGTTGCAACTAAGAATTATTGCCACTAATAAGACAATGCTTTCTGCTTCCTCCATGACACATCTCAAAGGAAGGACGTTGAGTCAGAAACTTACCATCCCAGTATTTGTGTTTAATCTCCTATAAAATATATTCAGGTTTCAAAAGACAGTGTGACTACATCAACACGGTGATGTATTTGACACAGGTACCTGCTCAAAGGAGGACTAAAAGAGGGGGTTTTGCACAGTCAAAGTGGTTGATCTCATTGGATCCTCAGAAGGATAGATGAAGCATCCGGGTGTTCTGTGCCAGATTGTTTGCAAAGCTATATATTTAAGAAATAGAAGTCAGAGAGAGGCAGACATATCTGGACATTTTACTACCATATAACAAGGGCTTGCAAATGGCCATGTAGCAGTCATTAGCCATCACTGTAAGCATACGATAAGCTCTGATTACCAGGACAATGAATAAGTGGAATTATAAAACACAACCAACCTGTGCGTGTACTCCTGAACCTAAAATAAAAGTTAAAAAACAAAAAAAAACAGCCAGATGTGGTGGCTCATGCTTGTAATCCCATCACTTTGGGAGACCAAGGCCGGTGGATCACCTGAGGTCAGGAGTTCAAGACCAGCCTGTCCAGCATGGCAAAACCTCGTCTCTACTAAAAATACAAAAATTAGCCAGGTGTGGTGGTGTGTGCCTGTAATCTCAGCTACTTGGGAGGCTAAGGCAGAGAATTGCTTGAACCCGGGAGGTGGAGGTTGAAGTGAGCTGAGATCATGTCACTGCACTCCAGCCTGGGCGACAGACTGAGACTCTGTCTCACAAAAACAAACAAACAAATAAACAAACAAAAAACCCACAACCAATGAAGAAAATGGTTTTTCTCTTGGATAAGAAAGTAACCAGCATCTGAGGAGTGACATTGAGAGTGTAACAGAGAACTGCAAAGGGGAGGTGAATAAAGAAGAAGTACATTGGAATGTGAAGTTTTCAGTCACTTCTAATGACCAAAATCATGCTCACATTGCCCATTACCATAATAAGGTAAATGACCAGGAACGTGACAGAAAAAAAGACAAGCTGCAGCTCAGCTTGATCTGTCGGTCCCAGGGGAATAAACTCAGCTACAGCTGTCCCGTGTTTCTTTGACATTGTATTTGCTTGGCTTCTAATGAGGTACAAAGAAAAGAAAAGAAAAGAAAAAAGAAAAGAGAAAGCATTTGTCTTTTGTCATTTAGCCATTTCCAAAAAAGACAGTATGTCTACCTTTAGTCTCCTGTAATTGTTTCTCGGTCCCATGAAGGAGATAACATTTTACTGTAAAAAGGTGAAAATGTGTGAGTTTGCAAAATGTAAAAACAAAGTCAGAAGATTCAGAGGGATGAGGCACAGTACACATGAAAGTGCATTAATGACTTATTTTATAATCATAGAGGATTCTGTGCTTTGAAAAGAAAGTACTTTTTAAAAAGAAGATATTTCTTTAAAGTTTAGCAAAATCTGTCTTCCAACTTCATAATATTTAAGCCATAATGAAAAGCATTTTCTGTTTTCCTTTCTTATGCTCTAAACTATGAGTTCTTGTCTATAGAGTTGAGTGAACTTTCCTTCCATCCTCCCCAACTTTGTGATCTCAGATGAACCAGCTTCATATGTAACCTGCCCCTCCATCTCCGCTCCTTTTTTTTTTAACCAGAAATAAGTATGTTTTTTTTATGAAATTTGTTTTTAAATTTAAATTATGCGGCCCAGGTGCAGTGGCTTACACCTGTAATCCCAACATTTTGGGAGGCCAAGGTAGGTGGATCACGAGGTCAGGAGTTTGAGACCAGCCTGGCCAACATGGTGAAACTCCGCCTCTACTTAAAAAATACAAAAATTAGCCAGGCATGGTGGTGTGTGCCTGTAGTTCCTGCTACTCAAGAGGCTGAGGCAGGAGAATCGCTTGAACCCAGGAGGCAGAGGTTGCAGTAAGCTGAGTTCATGCCTTTGCACTCCAGCTTGGGTGACAGAGCGAGACTCGATCTCACAAAGAAAAAAAAAAATTTTTTTGCCTATACACCAAAGCATCCCATAATGAGTGGGAGAAAAAGTTACTGGGTAGGTAGGTAGATAGATAACAGACAGATGGAGATGGATAATTTTCCCCTCTCCAAAATAGGAAAAATATGCTTGTGACTGCATGGAAAAAAATCTTAAATATTTCAAACTCTTGACTATTTCTGATGAAGGAGAGACAAAGGAGTAAGAGGTGTCATTTTCAATTTTATCCATTTACCTGTTGTTTTGGGTTTTTCCAGTGAATAATTATTACTCTGATAATTACTTAATCATTTGATTTTTAAATCAAGAACTAAATTTATAGAGATATTTAACCATGGTAGTGGGGGTATTTCTAAAAGAGAAACTATTTTTTAAAATACAAGATGTCTTTAACTTGAGAATGTGATAAAGTTATTTCTTTGTAACCTATAGCACACACAGAAATAATGCTAACCTATTTAATATAGCTGAACTATACCATATTATTTGGGTAGAAGATATTCATTTCAAAATTTACGACTCAACAAAAAATATTAAATGTAAAAAAGTTTTTCCTAAAATGTCTTCATTAGAAGCAGATGATCTTTTCCAGAGATTCTGAAGGAAACTTCTGAGTACACCAAAGGCTTGCTAACACTGATTCTTTATTATTATTATTATTATTATTATTATTATACTTTCAGTCTAACACTGATTCTTTATTATGTTGTCTGAGGTTCCAATGTTTGACTTTTATTTTCCTTATTACTACTAGTATTACTCTTACATATTAAACAGGATAAAGGATTTTGTCGTCGTTGTTCCTGTTTTGTTTTCTTTCTGTTTTGATGCATGATGAGAAAAAGAGGTGGAAGAAGTTACATGTAAAAGGAGAAAATTGCTCAGGAAAGAAAAAGAGATCCCTGAGGTCTTGGACAAAAGTTTAAGAGAGAGACAACAAAGAAAGGTGTGCTCAAAGAAGATATGCATATAGATATAAGGAGGGGATTAGCTGAATATAAACAACTGAATTATAGCTGCTGAAAAGCAAGGATGAGGGGCAGGGTAGATGCAGTATGTTCACCCTTCAAGAGAATGATACATGGGTTCAAACAATTCCAGGTTTTGCCAGAAGGTGGAGCAGTTGTCTCAGTGTGGCTGGGTTGCTGTCTCTTGTGACCTCTGAGTGGGTAGGGAGACTTAAAAAAATAAATAAATAAAAATAAAAAAGCACAGTGCAACGATCTATTTGCATTACAGGATTTCCTAAGTAAGGAGTTTGTAACTTGAGGAGTCCTTGTAACTGACTCTTAAGTAGCTTCAACCATTTTGTATATGACTAGAAAAACCTCTGTCGATCTCAAATAGAAAGGATGACAGAGGAAAAGTTGACTTATCTTAAAATCACAAAGAAAGGTTTCTCAACCCACTCAAAAGTTGTAAGAGGAGAAAACCTTTGAGCAATAATTTAAAGTCACTTTGGACAATGCTTAGTGCATCAAGAATCTTCAAATACTGAGGTTGGTTATTCGTCGGGTCTTATGTATCCAAGTACATATAGCTTCTAATGTGACTTAAAAAGCTTACAGACCATAGTCTTTAAAAATCATCCTTGTTGATTGATACTTAACAACATTGATTCTACTGTATTAGATTGAGTGGTTTATTTTAAGCTACAGTGCAGAGAGCAGTACTTTGCTTGAAAACAGTAAAATAATAATGATAATCATTTTCTTCTCCCCTCTTTTAGGCTTTGACCAGGAGAGAATAACTACAAGAAACTACTAATTTACAAAATGTGCGGATGACCTACTTTATTCATAACCATAGGAGTTTTAATTTATTAAGCAACAATTTAATATAAGCAGTGCCTAGTAATTCTAGTTTACTGTGTGTTTTGTAGGAGAATAATGGATTACTTAATGGGGAAGATAAATTTCTTATTGGAAAATTTTAATAATGAACAAAATTATGTTTGGGTATTTCCATGGGAAGTAATTAGTTGCAAAACTGTCCTTCCCTGAAGTGTGGCAGTATTGGTGGTAATTGCTATTTAGTGGTTGCATTCCCTTCTAAACAATCTATTCATGCCTTGCTGCAGTAGAGTGAAGGGAGGACCAGGAATGGAACGACCCATGTGAGAGGTCCAGGGCTGGGAAGAATGCTCATTAAAGAAGCTCCTGACATCCATTAGCTCCAATCCCTGCTCCTAGCTACCATCGTGGGGATATGGAGACTAGAAATTCTGCTCCACACTCCCAAATGACTTGGCAGGTTGCAGAAAGACTAGGTGCCCAGCATATATCTCTCCCTTTGGCTTGCTAAACTGCCTAAAACTTGTTCCTGCCACTGAAAAGACCCCTTTGCATCAAGGTATAAACTCTAGAAAGCCCTTGGTAAAATGCAAATGTTAAACCAGATGAGGAACATATTAATTCATGTGAATCTGTGAGCACTTGGGCATTAATTAGCAATTATGTTATAGAGAAGTTTTGGAAACTGACCAGGTATTATTAAAACCCTGCAAGTGACAAACTCCAATTCAAACCAGCTTAAGCAAATAAGAAACTTATTGGCTTGCAAAGCTGAGAAGATGCCTGGGGTAGCTCATGGGATAAAGGGTAGAGCTTCAGGAACAAAGTCACAGGATCTGGAACCAAGAATCCAATACCACCAGAATTCTCTCAACCCACCTCACAGTTTGTTTTGTATCTGGGTGTTGATATAATACTCTATTACTGAAGATGACCTTTCTCCATTCAGCCAAGGACTATTAATGTGGCCAGATTGGTGCTTATATTATCCTAATTTAGCAACACCAAAGAAAAAAAAAAAAAGAGAGAGAGAGAGGAGATCCCATATTTCATCTGGCATCTACATATCAATCCCAAAGAAGCCCATGTATGCATGGTTCAATAGGTCACATGCCTACCCTTTGGACCAATAACTATTGGAGTGGACACCATAATTGGTTCAGTCTGGGACACGTGACTATCTCTGTGGACAGAGAAGAAGGATGCCATGATAGAATTCCCCAAAAGAGTCCCATGAAGTAGAAAAAGAGTTCTCACACAGAGAAAAGGAAACTAGTACAAGATGTAAGACCCAAAAAGCTATTATTCATCACCGTAGAAGAAAAAAAGTCTAGCATTTTCTTAAGGCATTTTCCATTTATATTTGTTTTCTGGCTTTCATCCTACAGATTTTGTATGTATGGTGGCTTTTGTGCAGACCCACTGTCGGTCTCCTTGGTAAAGATAGTAAGCTGTGGGAACCCAGTCAACTGAAAAATACAACGAGCAGTATTATAAAGGTGGAATCTAAGCTGCTATCACAAAGGTCTCCCAATATTGTGTGACTTAAGCATGAAAGCCTTAACATTACTCTCCCACGTAATCGTCCAGAACTTAAGAGTCCAGGCTTGTAGAGTAAGTCTGCCATCTTCAGCATGCAGCTTCCTTCCCATCCAAGGTGGCTGCTTTATCTTTTATGTGCATCCCAAACATCAGAAAGCATGAAGGGGCAAGGAAAGCCCTACTCATTTCTCTGTAAGGTGCAAGTTGAATATGGTACAATCCCTTTGCCTAGAACAGACATGTGATCACATTGAGGTTCAAGGGAAACAGGAAATGTAGTCTCTGACTGGGCAGCCATGTGTCCAGCTGAAACTTCAGAGTTGGGTTATTAGAGGAGGAGAAAAATGGATATTGGTGAATGATAAGCAGTCACTGCCATACAGCATTATTCCTGAAGGCTTGCAGATGCCCTAGAAGGCCAAAGAAAGACTGAACAACTCCTCAGGGTTACATGTCATCCTTTTCTTCCCTTCTCATCAGAAGCAACACGGGCCCAGTGCAGGGGAGTCATCTGCTGGGAAAAGTGGGAGCAGGAGCTATAAGGCAGTAGGGAAGAGCGCCAGAAGCAGAGCCAGTACTCAGTCAATAGCCACTAATATGGCTGTACTCATTGTGAAAATATTAAAATATAGCTATATCATTGGGTGAAGGGTCAGTCCCCTAAGTTCTTTTGAATGCCTGTCTGAGACCCTATCTACTTCAACTCCTCTCCTGAGACCCTCATGCTTCTCCCATGATGCAGCAGCTAAAGAGTTAATGTCTGGCTCAGAGAGAGTCTCTAGAGATCAGAGCCTCTCTGATGGATACTCCACTGTGATCAGCCAGTGCTGACTGGTGATAGTTTGAAGATCATCCTTGGCTAGAAGCCTAACACACAGTGACCTACCTCAGCCACCAAATTCACTCTAAAATAAAGATAGAAGTGCAATGGATGGAGGTTATTGAACCTCATCCTTATTGTGCTTTGAAATCTTGCTATAGATACCAAGTTTCTGAAGTTGAGTCAGATTTCCATGACCCATAACATCAGCGAACATGACTCCTGTAGGTGACGTTTATTTTGAAAAAGTTCAGCTTCTGAGTAAAAGAAACTCCTATGATGTCTCTAAAACAATGCAAATAAGCCATTAAGAAGTCAAAGTGTGGGAAAGCCGGAATTAATCTAATAGATAGCCCTCCCAAGGGCATCTTCACACCACTGAATCCTTCTTTCAGATGGGCTAGAGAGGTGTGATGGAATAGACAGATTTGGGGATAGAAGGTCTGGGTACTAGTGTAAGTAGTGGAAAGAATGGGTTTGGAGCCTGTTTCCCTGATTACAATCTGTACAGCTAGTCTCTATATCTGTAAAGCAGAGGATAATAGTACTGTCTTTACCACAAATATAAAGCCTATAAGGGTTGAATGAATTAGGTATGCTGGGTGACTGGTATGTAGTGGACACTCAATACAAATAAGTTCACATTTCTTTTGCTTTTATTCTCTTGTCCTCTTCCCCCACTTACCCACACCCGGACACATACCACCTCCCACACACATTTGCATGGGAATTTGTATTGAACTACAGTCAGGTAACTTAATGTATTTCTTGGGTTTTTAACATGAAAAAGCAAGGAGAATGCCACATTTCTTGAGTGGTGAGTGAGATTATGAATGCACAGCAGGATACAGATGTGGAGGACTACTAGTGTGGTCAAGAGGAGCAAAAGGAGGTGACAGATTTACATATTTTCCATGCATAGCTCCATCATTTCTACAGCATAACTTATACAACCATCTATACTACACATTTCAGTTTACTGCTGGGTTAAAACAAGGATATGTAATATTGAATATGCCAATAATTACAGCAAACGATTCCATCTTTTAAAATGTGCCTGGCCCAAAGTAGACACTCAATCAGTATCTGTTGAGTAGAATGGATTAGTGATGAATCTAGCAGATTTTTTACGGCAAAGGCAACAAAAACTAGGATGTACTTAAGGTATACATGCACTTATTTCATACCAAACCTAGACTAATGTTTGAAGAAATAAAAATGAACCAGCTGATGAATTATGCTGAAGTTTACACTTCTCCTCCAACTGGTAATTGCTTTAGGAGAGCCTCTGCCTCAGTCATTGTCAGCTAAGAGATGAAAATGCATGCTTTTTCTAAATGTACATTTGAATTTCCAAAGTCTTGCATTTCACATGAAGAACCATATTTCAGTCAACATTTCCACTTACTAAAAGGAAGTAATCAATGAATAAACTTTGTTTTTAAAGAAATACCTTTGGAAAGAGACGTAGAAATTTATACATAATTCATGAATTGGCAAATGATTTTTCTGTATTTCTTTAGCATTGCTCACATAAAACACATGGCCCAGAGGTGCAAAGTACGCCTTCTCTCTGCAGAGCCGTCAACAAGTGTTTGTTGAGTGTCTTTTGGACTCTATAATAGAGAAGCTCAAGGTGGTGGCAAGAAACCATTAGAGACAGGGAGGGATGCCATCAAGAGAATTTCTAATGTGTTAATAAAACACATTCCCTCAAATTGGATCTTGTTTGGGGGAGTAAAATTTGGAAGGTTAGAAAAAAAAGGGGGCATGTGGCTATTCCTTAATGAAGGGTCTTGTGGGCCATATTAAAGAATTTAGACTTTATCCTCTAGCAACAGGAAGCTGTTAAAGATATTTGGTGGCATATATAGAGTGAAAGAGAAATTGACCAGATCTGTACTTTGGAAAAATGATACTGGTAACTTAGGGAGGATGAATGGGAGGGGGTAAGCCTGAAAGCAAGGGGCTAATCAAGGAGGCTATTACAAAAGCCCAGGTAATAAATGCAGGGGGTGCTGACCTCAGACCATTTCCATAACGATGCTGATTAAAGAGGGGCAGGAGACGGTTCAGGGTATGTTAAGGGGATAGAATCGATAAGTATCTGAGGACAGGCAGGGGAGAGCACTTATGGGTCAAAACTGACAATAAGACTCAAATGAGTCTTAAACAAATTTAAATGATAGATTAATATCAGGGGTGAAGTTACTGTTTTCCATTGAATCCTTGCCTCTCATGGCATTTAACTGCAAGGTTTGTTAATTTCTGTAATGTATGCATGGAACGCTGGTCTGATTTTCACTTGTTTAAAATCCAGTATTATTTGGACTGTTCATCTCCTCTATTCTTCAGGTTTTTGGAAACCTGACCTGGGTTACCCATCCCAGACACCTCTGTTCAGCTAGGGCAGTGACCAGGGATGGGCCCTCCAGCAGTGACAGAGGAGACAAACCTTTTATTTGTCCTAAAATTTTAAACATTTTTTAATCAATGTGTAAAATAAACCTCGTTCTATCAATTTTGGCAAAAAAAAAAAAAAAAAAAAAAAAAAACCACACACACAAAAAAACAAAAAAACAGCTTACTTAAATAGAGTACATGTTTTAGGACCTCAAAACTTAAAATTACTACATTCTTAGTCCCACCTAGAGACCTACAGTATAATCTATAGTATAATACTGTGTTTTCAAAGTATGGTCTAGGTACCACTGGTTAAGGTAACACATAGATGAATATGGCTTTTTTTTCTTTTTGAAGATTATGTAATTCTTTGATTTCTGGTTATAGCAAGTCATTGTTTTCATTTTTAATAGTGATAGGAAGTTTCCTTTTCAAATAAATTTATGTAGATAAAGAAAACTAGTTCAATGAAAAGAAAATAATAAATAACATAGGAGGTTCTCTGATGTGTCAAAATTGTGAAGGTGACACAAGAGTGAATGAAGTTTGGGGAACCCTAGGCAAGTAGGCAGAACCTGGGACTCAAAAATCAAGCCCCAGCTTGGCTAGGAGCAATCAGGGTCTGAAGCAAATTGGGCAGTTTGGCGGAATCTCATCTGTGAAATGAGGATGGCAACATCCGCCTCATAGGGTCTTAATCAAAAGAGACAGAGTATGTGATGGCACCCTGAAACCTGCCAAGTGCATTAGGAACGTTAGCTTTTATTGTTGTGACAGGTGCCAGGATGTTCAGGCGCTGATTTACAATTGCTTTTCCAGAGAGAAATTGTAGCACCGGGAACCCACCTCCCCTGCACAGCGTACTGGGCCCTAAAACGCATCTGTTGCTTCCTGATGATCTTATCAATCTTTAGGGGAAGGAGCTTATTGATTTGTTTCCCTTAGAAGTGCTTCTGCGAATTGATCTGGCCGTTTAGATGTTGCAGGCTTGCTAATGCCTCTGCGTGTGTCCCTGGCTGTGGTTGGAAATGATCCTGCTGCGGGGAAAAGGCCGGATCATTCTGACATTCTCCAGTCCGGCCTGGCTCCTCAAGGTCTGAACAGTGCCTGAGCTGATGCTTAACTCCTGCAGAGTTCCGGTTGTTCAAAAACATCAGTTATCTCAGAATGTGGTTCTGCCCTGAGCAGTAGCTGGGTTGAGAGAGATGGTTATTTTATGTGTCTTTTCATTTAAAACATCCAAAGATGGGGGGGGAGAAAAAGAATGTCATACACTCCCCAAATAACCACTTCTACAATTTTTTTTCCAGTTCAAACATAGGTTCAAGGGAGGCAGCAGAACCACTGAATAAAGTGCATGGGGTTTTAAATCTGTGTTTCTGCCACTTCCTGAGCCACCTCAAGCTAGTTATTCATCCCCCTACCCAAGCCTGAGTTTATACATTTGGAAAGTGAGGATATTAGTAACATAAAGTTTTGCTGTGAGGAGGACTGAATGATATAACTTATGCCCTGAACAATTGAGCTCTACATCTGTGCAGAGCTTCACAGTAGGGTCTGGACCCATAAATTACTTTCTCTGAAAATTGTTAGGCAATTGTTAAGCCTTGGTTAAGCACAATCCATTTATCACCTGTAATAGACATCACACCCTCAGACTGAAAGGGGTTGGCATTCCTGAATGAGCCTACTGCAATACTTATCAAATAGGATAGTGAGTTGGACACTGTGTCAGGGAAGAGGCACTTGGTCCTCTGCTTTTAGGAAAAAGTCTTGGCCCACAAAGAGGGAGGACCTAATGATGTAATCTTTGTCATTTGGGATCAACCTCCTAAATGCAACCTAATATGGCTCCTTCCGGCTGTCCTACTGTTAATTAGGCTCTAAGGAAGGCTGCCTGAAAGATAAGTGATGGGCAAGGAGAGGAGATGGTCTGGGCCACAGTCCAACATCCAAAGTGGACCCTGTGGGGATCCTACGCACACCCAGAGCACCATGGAGTTCTTACTACCCCAACTTTTGGGGCCCAGGAGGCACCTGGTACAGGTAAACATTCAGTAGTACGAGCATGTTGTTTAAAATCTGTGAAATCATTCACAATAAGCGAAAAGCTCTTAAATATTTAATCACACATGGGACTGTGCACAAATATTGCTTTGTGCACAAACAAGATCTTTATGGGGTCGTGAAGAAGGTTTTATTCACTAGTGTGTGAGTCAGCACAGTATTGTGTATGACCAGATGCAGTAGGGCAGAGTGGTCTCTAAAATCGGGCTTAGCTGAGTTCAAATCAAATTCCAGCTCTGCTATGCACCAGCTGTGGAATTTTGTGTAAGCTACTTAATCTCTTTTAAGTCCTGGTTTCTTTGTCTCTAAAATGAGGATAATCATAGTACTATCTTATAAGGTTGTTGCCAAGATTAAATGAGATAATGCATATAAAGTGCTTAGCACAGTTTCAGCGTATGGCAAAGCCTGAATAGAAGTTAACTATTATTATTGGCCATCAGTGCCAGGTTTCCTTTCTCATGAACATAGAGAATGTTTCTAGACCTGATGCAAAGAGGTTGCATAATCTCCCTAATCCAGTTCTTGGGAAGGTTGTTTCCTGTTCTATTGTAACATTTTTGGAGAAATATAGATGATGCTGGCATGTGAGTTTGAAAGAAGACACAGGTTGCATTTTAAGGCATTTTCAGCCTTACAACCATTGTGGTTTTTTTTATTAACCCAAGCTTCTCCTGCTCAGAAAGTTTTTACTTAGTAGAAGAAAGCCACATCTTGATGCTACCCCTGTAGTCACTTTCTCCTTAGTGGGACTGTCTCTCAGACCTATTAGTGCTAGAGTTGACTGGGACTGGTTTTCATGTCATTCTAAAGGAAAAACCTGTTCTAGGATCTCCCAGTGGATCACAAACAAATTGGGAAATTCATGTGGACAGTACCCAAGTCCATTAATATTACCCAGGGGCATAAAAACCTTAAATGAACATCTTACCAGTGGTGTTGTGAAATAATTATGGACTTTGATGAATTATCTAATCCATCAGCCACTTAATGGCTCTTTTTTTTTTTTTTGAGATGGAGTTTCGCTTTTGTTGCCCAGTCTGGAGTGCAGTGGCACTATCTCAGCTCACTGCAACCTCTACCTCCTGGGTTTAAGTGATTCTCTTGCCTCAGCCTCCCCAGTAACTGGGATTACAGGGGTGTGCCACCACGCCCAGCTAATTTTTGTAATTTTAGTAGAGATGGGGTTTCACCATGTTGGTCAGGCTGGTCTTGAACTCCTGATGTCAGCTGATCCACCCACCTCGGCCTCCCAAAGTCCTGAGATTATAGGCATGAGCCACCACACCCGGCCTAACGGCTCTTTTTTAAAAAATCATTTAAATTTCTCCGTCTTTGCACATGCAACAGCCTGGAATGTCATTCTCATACCCCAGTCCATCTGGCGAATATTGCTGAATATTCAACATTAATGTCAACTCTTCAAGGACACCTCTTATGTTTGTTAAGATATTGGTTCAGTTCTTTAATACAGGTGAAACAATTGCCAATGGAATACGTTTATGTATTTTACTGCACAAATCTATAGAGGGCAATAGGATGGCCCTACCTCAAGGAGTCGTTCATGGGCCAAGGCAACTTCTGTTATGCTGCTTGGCCATTCCTCCAAATCTTACCCTCATTGGTGCAGTTGAAGATGACTCATCATCCTCATGTCTACGTTCTAGCCTGCTGCAAAAAGGAAAAGAAGTAGTTCAGGGCAAGCAGCTTTCATTGACCTAGAAGTGGCATGTATCCTTTCTGCTCATACCCATGGCACATGGCCATGTCTAGCTTCAAGGGAAACCGTGACTATGTTTCAAGGGAAACATAGTCTGTATCTGAATGGCCATGTGTCAGCTCCCAAAAAAAACAAGGAGTTCTCTTGCTAACTGGAAGAAGAGAATGCCTATTAAGGGACAGTTAGCAATCTCTGCCACATTACTCCTTACCATTCCAAGCAGCATCAGAAATACAGGAAGCATTTTTGCTGTCTTTTTTTGTTTGTTTTTGAAATCAAATACCATGCAGCCATCTAAAATAGACAAATCTACAGGTTTTCACAGGAAATAGTCTTCAGGATATATAAGTTAAGCAAAAAATACAAAGTATAGAAAATATGTATAATGTAATAACATTTGTACTTATACACACATATGTAGAGAGAGACTGTTCTCAGAAGGATACAAAAATAACTACTACTGGTTACTTTGGGGAGACAGAGGTAAGAGGGAAATACACTTTTGCTAAATAACCTTTAAAATCTTTTGAATTTTAGACTGTGCATGTGTATATGTGTGCAATTTTTTTTAAAACGTTGAAATCGCTGAATTATTCAGACTTCTTTTTACTTATTACAAACTACTTTTTCTACAAGGAGGTGTGAATGGCATGGAAGCTAGTCTTAACCAGTTCTAGCACTGATGGCACCAAAGGACTTTCTCAACAAAGAAAAAGTAACTCCAAGGCTAGCATTTAGATGTGGTTCCCTCCTATTAAGCAGAAACTTTCAGAGCAACAGAATCCTGGGTGAATAAGAAGACATAATTATCTTAAGGCCAGAAAATCAACTCCTCAAAGAATAGCTTGCACCTTAGGTAACCTCCCACACGAATATCATCTATGCGTCGCAAAGGACCTATAATGACCACGAAACAAACTTTTAAATGGGTTACCCTAATTTCTGCAAATACATGTGTGCTGAAATTTTCAACGTTTTAAAAACTTTTATTTTATTTTACTTGTTTGTTTATTTATATATTTATGTATTTATTTTGAGACAGAGTCTCACTGCTGGAGTGCCGTGGTGCAATCTTAGCTCACAGCAACCTCTATCTCTTCAGTTCAAGTGATTCTCCTGCCTCAACCTCCTGAATAGCTGGGATTATAGGAGCCCGCCACCACATCCAGCTAATTTTTTAATTCTTTTATTATTTTTTTTTTATTTTTTTTATTTTTTTGAGATGGAGTCTCGCTCTGTTGCCCAGGCTGGAGTGCAGTGGCTGGATCTCAGCTCACTGCAACCTCCACCTCCCGGGTTCACGCCATTCTTCTGCCTCAGCCTCCCGAGTAGCTGGGACTACAGGTGCCCGCCACCTCGCCCGGCTAGTTTTGTATTTTTTTAGTAGAGACGGGGTTTCACCGTGTTAGCCAGGATGGTCTCGATCTCCTGACCTCGTGATCCGCCCGTCTCGGCCTCCCAAAGTGCTGGGATTACAGGCTTCAGCCACTGTGCCCGGCCTAATTTTTTAATTTTTAATAGAAACAGTGTTTCACAGTGGTGTCCAGGTTGTTCTTGAACTCCTGACCTCAAGTGATCCACACATCTCAGCCTCCCAAAGTCCTGGGATTACAGGTGTGAGCCACCACACCTAGCCTGAACTTTTATTTTAGGTTTAGGGGTACATGTGCAGGTTTTCTATATAGGTAAATTATGTGTTGCAGGGATTTGATGTGCAAATTGTTTCATCACCCAGGTAATAAGTATAGTACCCTGTAGGTAGTCTTCTGATTCTCACCTTCCACCCTCAGGTAGGCCCTGGTGTTGGTTGTTCCCTTATTTATGTTTGTATGTACTTAGTATGCAGTATTTGATTTTCTGTTCCTGTGTTAGTTTGCCTAGGATAATGGCCTTCAGCTCCATCCAAGTTCCTGCAAAGGACATGATCTCATTCTTTTATGGCTGCGTAGTGTTCCATGGTGTATATGTACCACATTTTCTCTATCCAGTCTACCATTGATGGACATTTAGGTTTATTCTATGTCTTTGCTATTGTGAATATGCCGTGATGAACACACATGTGCATGTGTCCTTATGGTAGAACAATTTATAGTCCTTTGAGTGTATACCTAAGTTCATCAATCTGCTTTCCACAGTGGCTGAACTAGTTTACATTCCCACAGCAGTGCATAAGCGCTCCCTTTTCTCTACAGTCTCACCAGCATCATCTTTGTGTTTGTTTGTTTTTTCCCCCATCAGTAGAGTGCTTAGAGAAAATAAAATTTAATCTTTTCAGAATTTTCTAAGAAATGACCTGTTTGTGTTTCAACGGACCTGAAAGAAATTCCAGCATAAGTACACGAATGGCCTCAGACATTTTCAAATGTTATTTATTTATTTATTTAGACAGAGTTCTGCTCTTGTTGCCCAGGCTGGAGTGCAATGGCGTGATCTCGGTTCACTGCAACCTCCACCTCCCAGGTTCAAACAGTTCTCCTGCCTCAGTCTCCCAAGTAGCTGGGATCACAGGCATGCCCCACCATACCCAGCTAATTCTGTATTTTTAGTAGAGAGAGAGTTTCACCATGTTGGCCAGGCTGGTCTTGAACTCCTGACCTCAGGTGATCCACCCACCTTGGCCTCCCAAAGTGCTGGGAATATGGACGTGAGCCACTGTGCCCGGCCCAAATGTCCTGTAGGTTGTGACTTCTTTCCAGTCCATTGAAGGCAAGAATGGGCATATAGAGGAGTTTCCATGCATGATTGTTCCAATATATGGTCAGGTACAGGGATGTTAATATGTCTGAATATTTTAACAGCACCTTGGGCTTTCAGTGACAAGGTTGGAAAACTTTACTACAATGTGAAGCAGAGTCTATATTTCTTAAGAAATTTCTGTCCACTTTGTTTTAAATCAATATTGGAAAGCATACTTTTTCTAGCCTCAAAAAAAAAAGAAAATTGGTTAAGAAAACAGTGACATTTTCACTCTTCCCTCTCTGCTAATTTATGTTGCTCTGTCTTAAGACTAAGGTGGAGGGTGTATGTAAATTATATCTGTAAGAAATCAAAGACATTATGGAGGAAGGTAAAGGGGGTGATGGGTTGCTCATATTATTCTCTACTCTAAAAAATTGAGATATGATTCACATACCATAAAATCCATCTTTTTAAAGTAGGTAATTCAGCGGACTCTCGAATATTGTCAAAGTTGTGCTGCCATCACCACTATGTAATTCCAGAATATTCTCATCACCCTCTCTGGCTTTTAACATTTGCTTAGGTTGTGAGCAGAAAGGCTAAGGGCAAGGCCAGGCGCAGTGGCTCATGCCTGTAATCCCAGCACTTTGGGAGGCCAAGGTGGGTGGATCGCTTGAGGTCAGGAGTTGGAGAACAGCCTGGCCAACGTGGTGAAACCCTGTCTCTACTAAAAATACAAAAATTAGCCAGACATGGTGGCAGGCGCCTATAATCCCAGCTACTTGGGAGGCTGAGGCAAGGGAATTGCTTGAACCCGGGAGGCGGAGGTTTCAGTAAGCCAAGATCATGCCACTTCACTCCAGCCTGAGCCAAAGAGAGAAATTCTACCTCAAAAAAAAAAAAAAAAA
>NW_016803819.1:2206740-2257966 GCF_001698545.2 Rhinopithecus bieti
AAAAAAAAAAAAAGAAAGAAAGAAAGAAAGAAAGAAAGAAAGAAAGAAAGAAAGAAAGAAAGAAAGAAAGAAAGAAAGAAAAGAAAAAAGAAAAAGAGAAAGAAAAGAAAGGCTAAGGGGCTAAGGGCAGTACTGAGTTCTAGGCCATGCTAGTGACTCCTCTGGACTCTGGGAGCCCCAGAGGATGGGACTTTGGGGTCAAGGGACATGTGTTTGGAGCTCATCTCTGATACATACCAGCTTTGGAGTCTTGAGCAAGTTGCTCAGCTTTTCTGTCACTTGGATTTCTTTTTATAACAATACCATCTACCGCAGAAGTCTTGAAACACTATATAGATAACAAATGCAAAACAGCTAGCCGAGTATCTAACACATAGCAAATACTGCAGAAAGCACAATATCTTAAGTTTCAAACAAGTCAGGTTTACATTCCTCCTTTGTCCAAGGTGGCCCTGCCACTGGGGCCATAAAGAAATTAAGTTTTACACCCAGGCGCTTCCTGTTCTGGAAATCATCCCTTAAATCGTCTGAGAAGTCATATAGCAAGCAGTCATCCACTATGTTCCCTAATGAAATTATATCCAGGTAAGAGGCCTTTATTCCCCTTGATGTCTGACTTTCCCCAGAGGGAGGTCTTTGACATCAAACACATGGCTAAAGTAACATCATTGTTCAATCACTTGGCCTTGGGGTAATCCAACAAACCCAATAGCTTCAAGTTCAGACAAAAAGTAAAGTAAGTGACAGCTAGGTAACTAAGGAATTTCTTTCCTGTTTTTTAAAAACACCTTTTTAACATACTGATTAAGAGGCTGAGCTTTAGATTGAGTCTTGCTTTGCCATTATTAATAATGTGACCTTGGGTAAGAGTCAATGGATTTGAATCTCGATAGTGTGGTGCACGCAGCACAGTGCCCATCTCATATAAATCCTCCATAAACAGTAACAGGGTGCTCCAGTCCTGCTGAATCACCTCCTACTCCTCCGAATCACCTCCTGCTCTCCCCGGCTTTCTTACTGTCACCTCCACCCAGCCAGTGGCCTATAAAAACCTGGAACTTTCTTTGTGCAACTTGGAGGGCTTATTTTATTTTCTTTTGTCCCTTGAAGGAGCATGTCATAGGATTAAAACTTCTCTAAGATTGCTTCCACCTACGAAGTAAAATGATTACATGTTCTGATCCTAAAGAAATGTTCTTAGAATCAGAGCTTCACAGAGACACGGAACTCTCTGTTCTCATCAGCTAGCCAGGAACCAGGAATGACATCCATTCCTAGTTTTTTGTGTGGGTGCCATAGACTCCATGGCAGTCTGGTGACATCCAAGAATCCCTTCTCAAGATAATGTTTTAAAGTATAAACAATAAGGACCATCTCCCGAGCAGGGAAAGGTTGGGGAGATGCTGGTTAAAGGATACGATATTTCAGTTAGGTGAAAGGAATAGTTTAAGAGATCTATCCTACAACATGGTGACTATAGTTAATAATAATGTATTGTTTTCTTGAAAATCACTTAGAGGGTGGATTTTATGTGTTCTCACCACGCACACACACACACACAAAAGTGATGTATATGTTAACTAGCTCAATTTAGCCATTCTACAGTGAATACACATTTCAAAACATGCTGTACACAATAAATATATGTAATTTTTGTCAATTAAAATAATTTTAAAATTGCTTAATAAATAAGTAAAATTTTAAAAGGAAAGATAATCTTTAAAAGTACATAGAATTATAACAGAAGCCAATTGAAGCAAAGTTATAAAAAATGTTTTAAAACAAATTTGTGCTGTAGTAGCATATGTACTTCTTCAGTAATGCATTAAATAACAAGATACAATGTCTGCTCTAGTATTTATCGTAATTTCAAACTTATGAATACAAATGATCTATCAAGATAGCTTCAAAAACTATTGTGAAATAAAAATATCTGTGATTTCCACTGGCTACAAAGTCACAGGTACTGATAATTACTACTGTGGCTATGTTGCCCACATTCATCATTGAAGAAAATGCTGCATTTCAGGTAGAGGTTAGTGAAAGTATATATGTAGTTTTCCCTTTTTCCCTTGAATTCTATCTATGAACCCAAGGTTGAGAACCCCTGCATTAAGCCAAGACTAACACAATTCAAAATGTCTACCATGGCGATGGGGACATGGTCATAGACTGTTTTCAGATAATCCTACCTGTTGGTCTAATGAGGTCACAGGTCTTTGCACTGCACTTTGCTTTCTAATATGGAAATACTGTAAGGTAAAGACATTTAGTCATTATTTATCCACATAGATTTGTAAACAGCCACTCTGAAATGAAGGCTGGAAAATGAAAGATTCAGGTGGGCTTGTCATTTGCACCATCCGTTTGTCACGATGGTGATGAATGAGTGTAGAGGCTGACATCCTTTCCTGTCCACCAACTGATGTTCTGGACTTCATAAATGTAACTGTTTTTTCCCTTTCACATTCCATGCCCCTGGCTACTTCTTGTCTTGTTCACTTACCAGGAAGAGACCCTGAGCTGCAAATATGTTGCGTTGCAGAAAACATTCTCCCTCCTCCTCCGGATTGCAAAACCTCTCAGGCCTTGGACTTTCTTCTGAGTCTGGCTGAGATTCTCATCCCAATACGGCTCTCCTGTTGCCCTTTCTAACCTCCACCTGCCTCCGGAGTCTCTTGCAAAATCTCCTCCAGGGTCCAATAGTGTGTAACCTTGTGTACTAAAATGAATTCTTCCTCTTGTGAAGGCTCTAAAGAGCAATGGTTAAGGAACACGCGCTCTGGAGACCAGCCAGCTAGGACTGGAATCCATTCCTGTTGCAATCCTACTAACTTTGTAACCCTAAGTGTATTATCCAGCTCCTCAATGCCTCAGTTTCCTCATAAGAAAAAAATAGAAATGGCACTTTAACTCACAGGGGTCATGAGGACTAAATACATTAAAGCTTGTAAGTTTAAAATAGAGCCTGGCATACAGTAGGCACTCAATAAATGTTAGTAGGTGTTTCTTGTCAGCCCCTGACTGATTTTAGTCTGTTCCTGTCCATCCTCAGCAAAGTTCTCCAATTCCAACCTTTGTACAGTCACTCACACTCTGTGTTCCTGGACAGTTGACTTAAGTGACAACTGAGGGCTCTTTTTAATTTTCTAAGGCCTGAGCTGGACAGGTCAAGAAACGTTCCAGAAGTTACAGCATGATCAGTAGCAGCAGCAACCAGCAACAGCATCATGATAATCATGTCTGACATTTGCTGAAAATTTATACTATATTAGATGCTTACTGTATGTTATACTTAATCCTCTCAACAACCCCAAACTCTACATAATTACTCACATTTTTGGTTGATAAATCAGACACAGAGGGATTAAGTTATTTGCCCCACCAGGTGACACAGTTCTCTTCTCTGAATTGAGGACCATCTCTAACCAAAGGCTGTCTTCCTAAGGATATGCAGTGGTCACAGAGACACATCTGGAGTGAGTTACGGACAGCTACTATTTGCTGTGTTGTCTACTTCTCTCTAAAACCACTCTCTGATTCTCTGCACTCTGCCATTTTGAAGGAGACTTGGCTTAGGGGTGGCTATCTGGCATCGGCTCTGCAGCTTTTGTGAAGTCACATGTGGTCCCAGAGTTGCCAGGAAAAAGGATGCCTTGATGAGCCAAAATGCAGATTTCTTAGGAGAGGAAAAGTGAAAGTGAGCTTGTTCACACTGTGCAGGGCTCCAAGGAAATGACACAATGTGAGAGACAGAGTGTCCTGCCACTAGGCTCCATCATATTACAGGGATATTATTTTGCATTTCATCATAAACTTTCCTCCCAACAGTTTGTTTCTTTGATCAGTAAGAGAAGCAGAGGTGACCCAAATTAAAATGAAGGTGATATTCAAAATACTAGAGCTAGAGCTGGGTGCCTCCAGACATTTACAATGCAGTCCTCTCTGGGAAACTGGGATGGAGGTGGGGGGCATGGTTTTCTCACCAATCCCCAGAGTTTCCCTTGTCCTGGAGACAAGTCACTCAAAGTCGCTCAAGACCGGGAGAAGGAATTTGGTGATCCTCATCAGTTTATTCACATCTAAAAAGACTTCTAGGGCCTTCTCTGGGGTTTCCAAAGAAACCCTGTGGCTATTTGTTTTTCCTCTTCTTTCTCTATCCCTCTTCTTCCTCTCTCCACTCATTGCTTTCTTTTTCTCTATTGGTCTTGCCTTTTCCAGAATGCCTGCCCACTAGCTTGCCCAAAACCTTACAGAGACTTACCTCGTGGGCTTCCAAGACTATAGGAAGGTGAACTTTCCTGTGGCCAGGCCCAGGACCTTGATTGCTCTTTTTGCCAACAAATTATTGCTTTTGTGGTCTGCCTGTCTCAGACCTTCTAAGTTATATTTACAACCGAAGACTAGAACCTAAGAGGTTTGGGAATTGCTGGCGTATTAAACTAGCACAATTAGTGGCACTCTTTATAAACAATGTTATCTTGGAGACTTTACTGAAGGGCATTTAGAGACAGAATGTTTAAGGAATATTTAAAAGCCTTTTATTTTATTCTTTTTTTTTTTTTCAGATAGGGTCTCTCTCTGTCACCTAGGCTGGAGTGCAGTGGCGTGATCATAGCTCATTGCCACCTCAGCTCCTGGGCTCAAGCAATCAACCCACCTTAGCCTCCCAAGTAGCTAAGACCACAGGCGTGTGCCACCACACTTGGCTAATTTTTCTTTTCTTTCTTTTTTTTGAGAAGAGATCTTCACATTTTGCTTAGGTGGGTTTCCAACTCTTGCCTTCAAGCGATCCTTCTGCCTTGGCATCCCAAAGGATTGGGATTACAGGCATGAGCCACCACACCTGGCCCTAAAAGCCTTCTAGAAAGATGGTTCAAAGTTTGATATGATGCAAATATCTGAGATTTCTGAATGAACCTGCCTGATCAAATGCAAGCCACATTTGGATGCTTGTGGCAAGAAGCCCTGATAAATTTAAACCAGATCAACTGCTAATCCTTAAACCAGAGGAGGCAAACTGTGGCCTCCCTTCAAATGAGGGAAACTGAATTATGTGTTGATTATGCCCAGTCAGAGAGGTACGAAGGTAAGTACCAGAAGTTTACACAGGGCTTCTGATTGGAGAAAGTGGCCCAGTCAAAGGGTCCAAGGAAGAGGCAGGATTCCATTTTGGGGCTGTAGTGAGGACCCCTTCCCTCCAAAAGAGATCATTAAAGCTGCCAGAATTCTTCACCTCACCTGTTCCCAGGGTAGTCCCAGTTCTGGAATTTTCTGGTTTGCGTTTCTTACAGGGTAGTTTAGTGGTTCTCATAACCTCTAGAACTTAAAGCACATTGCTGGACCCCACCCCCAGAGTTTCTGATTCAGTAGGTCCAACGTGGGTCCCAAGAATTTCTGTCTAGCAAATTCCCAGGTGATGCTGATGCTGCTGGTACAGGAACCACACTTTCAGAACTATTAGTATAGTTAAATGTCACAGGCTCTGGAATGAAATTTTCTCGTTTCAAAGGCTGGCCCCATCACTCATAAATCAGGGGTGTTTCAGCAGGTTAAGTCTCTGTTGCCTCCATTCCCTCACCTATTTAAAAGAAAACAGAGGATAGGAATTGTACCTGCTTCATGGTCTTGTTTTGAAGGATAGATGAGAAAATGCATGGAAGGCACACCCTGTTCCATATAGCACCTGATCACCTGCACACACGGAGCTTGTCGGGTGTCCTGGGGTGTCAGCAGTCTGCAGGGTTTGGGGGAGCTGGACAGCCCAGACCTTGCTGGACATCACTGGTCTTGAAAGCACCTGCATGCAGAATCCACTGTCATTTTAAGTCCACCTCAAAGACCTGAATTCAAATCCTGCCTTGACTGCCACTTAGTCCACATATCTGCAGCCAGATGTGAACAATTTTATCAATCCCTGGTGTGCTTCTGGGGGACAGAAAAGCATGGACAAGAATCCTCCCTGCTCTCTGAAGCACTAAATTTTATATTTGGCTGAATTTGGCTGCATGGGTTTAGATGTCACAGACCACCTGGATGTCCAGAGCCAAGTGGGATACTTGCTATTTTTAGTACAATTTCCTTTATCTTCCCTTATCCCTTTAAAATAAAACTTAAAAAAATTACCAACCCAAAAAATAATGAATCAAGAAAAGAATAATTCAATTGCTAAACTTGCTTTTGTTTTATTATCAACAATCAAGTTAATGGTACACTCTTGGAAAACTATATGCACATGTAGAAATATTTCCCTTTTAAATAGAAGCATTCATTATAACACATATAAATAAATTCAAAAATCTGAAACATAACTTATGACAATTATGTTCACAAACATAGTCCAACAGGAAAAAAAAAGAAATCAGACAGACATGCACCTGATAACAAAAATATATACCATTGTCTGAACTGTGGCCTCTCTAAACACAAAAGATTGAACCCGTGAGAACCTTATTACACCATAAAGACACGCCATAGAGACTACAAGAAGAGAAAAACATTATACGGTCACGTAGAGGAGACGGTCTGTACTGATATTAACACGATACAATTGAGTCACAGAACACAGTTGTAGAAAGACACCGAAAAAGTTAAAGCCTCAACATTCAACTAATATCTAGAGTTTGTGCCTTTTAAAATAAAAACAAAAAAAAAAAATCAAAACAGAGATGTCTAAACTGCGCGAAGAATGGAACCCTCAATATACAGTCCATCCACCATACAGGATGTGAGTCCAGTTCGGATCATTCCAACAGAAATACAAACCGAGATACTTCTGCAAACGTGTGTGTGTGCCTTTTCCTTGCTCGGTAGATTTCTCTGCAGCCAGTTATGTGGACTGCAATTGACTCCAATCCAAAGCAGTGCCAAAAAGTTCAGTAAAAGCTGGTGGAAGAAGAAAATGCCAACGGGGCGGGAGCGAGGGGAAAAAAGAGTTGCGAAACATGAGACACATTTTGCAGAGTTTGTAGATGAAAAGGCATCTCATGGATAGGGCATCTTTCAGGGCCCAACGGCTGCAAAGATTCGGGGTTGGGAGTTGCAACTGTGTGGGGTTCCGATGCCCTAATGGCGGGATGGTGTTCAGCGAGGTGGGACAGGCAAGGGGGAGCGAGAAAGTCATTCTGGCCACCGGGAGAGTCTGAGCGAGTCGTCACCGCAGTGACCCGAACCCAAGCACAGGATAGGAAGGGTGGGCTGGAAAGGCGTCCCTACTCTTCCCTGAAGAAGAGCCCCAAGAGAATCCGTGCTGTTAGGAGGGAGTGGATTTAGGGGTTCACAAGATCGAACCTTCAGCTCCAGCTGCAGCTTCTCCCCTAGCCCCTCTTTAATTTGTCTCTTTTTTTTTCTTATGTTTTTTAAACCTTTCTGGGTTGTTGGCTTTTTGTTTTTTAATGGTTTCTGTCTTCCAACTTTTTGTTTTATTTTACTTTTTTGTCTTTTTTTTTTTCCTAAACAAGTCACTGAGTTGGTTGCGGGCCCCCATCTCTTCCTGTCACCTGCTTGGGCCACAGTCACGCATTCCCCGAGACAGACACAAACTGACACGCAGACACAGCCCCCTGAGAGTGCCCCCGCGTCCAGGCCGCGCTGCTCACAACCCCCGGTCAGCAGGAGGAGCCCACGCCCCGATGCGCGGCCCCAGGCAGGTGCGAAGCCAGGGAAGTTTGTTTGTTTTGTTTTGTTTGGGGGTTGAGGAAGGGGGGTAGGAGTGGGGTTGAAATGAGGGCGACGCCTTTTTCCCTTTATTCTTAGCGCGATTACTTTAGGCCCTCGATGAAAAAGCCATGGCAGCAGCGACGACAATAGCCTTGGGCCTACCCGCTCGCCCACTCGCCCGCCCGGGCCCTGGCTCGCCCGCTGTCGCCGCCGCCGCCGCCGCCGCCGCCGCAGGATCCCAGATCAGAACATACTGCTCTTCACTAAGGCGGCTTTGGCAACCGTTGGGCGTCTTTGCGGAGCGAGAATTTAGGAACCGCTGGCGAAAAGGGCCCCAAGCGAATCCGGATGGAGGGTGATTGGGCCGGGCCGGGGAAGCCCAGCCTATGTCCAGGGCCCCCAGCCGCCAGCAGGCCTCCAGCTGCGCCGCTGCGCCGCGCCGCCGCTTGCCTGCTGCGGCCGCGCCGCCTGCTGCTGCCGCCCTTGCCGGGTTCGCCTCCGGGCCCCGGGCCCCGCCGCCCCTGGAGCTCCAGCCGGGCTGGGCCCGCCGCCGCCGCCTCCATTCGCCCCGCAGCTGGGGGTGGGGTTGGGATTGGGACCTGGGCCCCCAGTGCTGTCCGGGTCGGTGCTCTTGGCCTCTTTGCTCTCGTCGTCCCTGGAAGAGTCAGATTTTTTGCCCGAGGAGCCGTTCTTGGCCGCGGCCGCCGCGGCTGCCGCTGCGCGCTCCTGCTTGCGAAACTTGGCACGGCGGTTCTGGAACCACACCTGGCCCAAGACGGAAGGAGAGACGATGAAGCAGGGGAAGAAAGAAGAAAATGGGAAAGAAAAGCAACGGTTAGGGTGTCCCACGTTCTACTTCGGCTTGTTTTAACACCCTCCTCCCCATGATCCGTGGTCACCCCCGCGCGCACCCAGTCCACCAAGTCTACCGCTTCTTGCTGCTGTGCATATTCGGAGAAACTTTCTTAGGGGGAGTGAGCACGCCAAGAAAATGAAGGCTTGCGGCAGAGTTAAAAAAGCTACAGGTCCCAGAAAGACCCTGAAAGAGAAGGCCTTATTTTGGTGGACCTCTGTTCAGTCTGCTTCTTGAGCAAGCCCCGAGCTCGTCATTCACTCCTAAGCCTAAGTTCTAAAGTTAAACTCTAATTGGTAGAAGGAAAAGGGATTCTCTGGGTTTGCTCCGATGCGCATCCCCGGCCTTTGGGCCTGGAAGAGCATGCCATGGTGCGTACCGCTTCTCGGTCGGGGGCTCACCCAGAGAGGCGCTGTGGCCAACTCGTGAGCGCACCTGTGTCTAACTGTTTAGAGTAAGTTATGGTTCTTGACCTTCATGAAGTCACAGACCCTTTGCAAATCTGATGCAAGTCATAGTTTCTGGGAAAATGCACCTATATGCCATGGGGCCAGGTTAAAAGCACTTGAGTTAGGAGGCATTTGGGAAAAAAGAAACAAAAGAAGGAAAGACTTATAATACGGGAGCAAAGTCTGCACACCTTCCACCATAGGCACTTCCTGTCCCCGAAATTGCCTTGTTCATCCACGTCCCAAGGCCCCCCATGTCTCTGCTCGGGTGGGAAACACTTCGCAGCTGGAAATAAAACGCCAAGAGCGCGCGCTCTAAGCCTTTCTCGAACGCACAGCCACACCAAATCCACTGTTTCTGATCCGCCCTGGGGCTCTGGGTCTTTCTCACTCGAGGCTCCAGGACTTCGAATTTCACCAGCCGCCCCTCACCCCGACACCTCCCCGGACCAGTGCGGAGGAGCCGGGTCGGTTTCCAGGCGCGCGTACCTGGACTCGCGCCTCTGTGAGGTCGATCTTCAGGGCCAGCTCCTCCCGAGTGTAGATGTCGGGGTAGTGAGTCTCCGCGAAGACCCTTTCCAGCTCTTTGAGCTGCGCACTGGTGAAAGTTGTGCGGATGCGCCGCTGCTTGCGCTTCTCGTTGAGGCCGCCGTGGTCCGTGAAGAGTTTGTAAGGAACTAGATAGAGTATGACAGAGGAGATAGAAAGTGAGCGAATCAGCCGGCAGCGCGCCGGCCGTGGAGCTAGAATGTGGGGACTCCAAGGTCAGGTCATCCGGCAGCCGCTACCTACACCCGCGCGGAGAATCGCACAGAGAAGCTGCCGGAAGAAACCGAGCAAATTTGTTATCTACGGAAACCTGGACTCAAACTTCGGCCTTGGCGGAGTCGTTTCCGGCACAAGCGCCTTTGGGTGGATTGAAACAGCGCGATGTGACGGACTGGGGATAGTGCTTTCAGCAGGAAAAAACCAGAGAGGAAAAAAAAATCCAAAAACCTCATTAGGAATATCAGGGAACCAGGAAAGAAGTTACCAAACAGTCCCACTTTGGAAACTTTTCAATTCTCAGAAAGTTGACCCGGCTCAAAAGTTGGGAGAAAGTGCTGCAAAAAAATAATAATAAATTAAAGAAATAATCATAAAAATGACCAGCCAAAGAGGTGTGAGCCGCTGTCGGTTCTTAAAAAAAGAGACACTGCCAGTAATGAGCTTTACTCTTTGTTATTTAATTATTTTCTAAGCTTTACGTCTCATCGCAAAGTAAATAAATTATGCCTATCATTTTGGCAGCTTAAGATAATTTTGTTGGCGGTTCGGGTGTGACTAGGATAGTGTAACCCTGTAAGTGAATTACCCCTCCCTGCAATCGCTTCTAACGTGATAAATTCTTTCATTTGTGTAAGCAAATTTCGTTTGGTAAATACTAAACACATTTCCATTTTCAAATGCAATCAAGGCTTCCTATATACGGGCGGAAAGGCGGCTTCCTCCGCTGAGAAAGCTGAAGGTCCTTACCTGCGGCGTACGGACTGCTCTGGTGGTCCCTGAGGGTGCCCAGGCTGCAGGATCCCGGCGTGAGGGACGGGCAGCCGGACGTGGCCCCAAAAGTGGTCCTTATCGGGTTATACTGGAAGCCACTGGCCTGGCTGCAGGAACTGAAGTCAGCATAGGCTGAAGCCAGGCTCGAGGTGTCCATCCCAGCCATACAGGACTCGTAGGCAGAGGAATTGAGGTAAGAATATTCCATTTTATACATTGAAAAGGTTCTGGATGGCTCAGCCAAGTGGAAAAATGAAATAAAAGATGGATATGGAGAAGGTGGCTGGAGTGGGGAGATGTGCACAGCTCAACGCCTGCCTCCAAACTGGCCTCCTTACTACCAGCAGAGCCTAGTTTTATGAAAAAGCCTCCTATGAGATGCCTTGTCTGAGGTCTCTAGAGCATATAGTCCTCATAATAAACTTGGCTCTTTCCACTTGGACAATAGCAAAGCGGTTGGTCTTATTGCTGGCGCTTTTTACATGACAATAACTCATCCGTCTATTGGGCTGGCACTGGGGAACTGAGCTGTCCAACCTCCCTATCATTGATTCCTGCATCTCTAATTAGAATTTAATACCACACCATTACGCACCGAGCCCCTGATCCTCCCTTCTAACCAGCTCCCTGCCCTTTAATTCAATCACACTACTTGGAAATAATGAAAGTTGGGTGACGATTCTCCCTGATCCAATTTCCCCGAGCTTTTAAGCCTTTTTAACTGATCATATACCTTAGGCATAAATTGAGATAGTGTGTGTGTTTTCCCCCTTTTTCGTCCTCTTCTTTTTTTCCCCTCAGTTAGGGAGAAGAAACCTTGATGTCATAGAAAACCTGTTTTGTAAGAGTGTTACACGCTCAATTTAACAACAAGCCTACCCCCCGAAGTGCATGAAATGTTGTAAAGGACTGGGACATTGGCAAGACTCAGGCGCCCTGTAACATAGAGTAAGTGGGTCAAGGGGGTTTATGTGAACGATAAGCGGATTTCTTTAAAAATACACCTGGTAGAAGGGGTTAAAAAAGAGAGAGAGAGAGAGAAAGCATTTTATAAATTGCATTTCTCCTTGCAGCTAAATGTGCTTTCAAGAGACTCAGGGTATACAGCCACTTAAAAATAATAATAATTTAAAAAATCTGAGGAAAGCTTTTGAATGTAAAACATCTGGATTCTCAACCGTTGTGTTCTTTGCGCTCAGTTCTGTGTCTGTTTGCATTAGCGCAAGGTTTGCATTTGGTTGGTTTGGAGTTTCAGCGAGGTTGTTCGTTTTAATTACGCCATAACTGGCAAGCGAGCATGAAGTGTACCCAAATGTATCTCCTCTTTCATCTCTTTCGGGCGCTCTCCCTCTTTCTCGCCTCTATTTTATTTCAGGTGCCCACAATCCTCCACAGACCCGGGGATTGTGTCTGTTTGCCTTTTAGGTTTGCGGACGACAGTGAGCGAAATTCTTGCCATGTAAATGCCTAGGCAATGGCTCCAGGTCGGGCACCTTTCTTGTCCGATTCCTCAGGCTTTTGGGTGCTGGCAGCGAGGCACAGATAAAGAAGTGAGCAGTGATTTGTGGACCTCGGTGGCCCCATGATTTAAGCGGAGGGTAATTTTCATTTGGTTCGTTAGGCCCTAGCAGAATGAGGGAAACTATTTCATTAAATCCTTCCTCTCGGTGGACAAGAGGGGGAAAGCTTAGTTGAATCGCCGTGTGGTGTAAACAAACCCTGGATATTTTATATGAATTAAATGTGTAGATAATTAGTTTTATTGCATTCATTACCCCCTTTATGTGCTCTGTAACAAGTCAGTAATTAAAGTAACAAACTCATAAAGTCTTTATAGGGGCATTTAGGCGTTCAGTGTTTGCCAAACTAAGTGGTTTAATTCGATGCTAGTGCCGGGGAGTGGATGGGCGCCCGCTCTCCCCTGCCACCGTGTTTTATTGCGCACTAAACTGCCGCTGACGCAGTAATGGATTAAACAGGGACAGCGGTCCCCCAGCCTTGTGCTTCTCTGCAGGGTGAGTTTCAGGCTCGTTTCAGGTGGTTGCAATCCTCGGTGCGTGAGGAAGCGCTAAAGTCGGGAGTGCAGGGAGCCGGACCTACCGAGGATCCTGGTGATAGTTTTACGGGGAGGGCTGATAGTTTTATTGCAGTTGTATGTTGTACAATGCGTATTTGATAAAGAAGGGCCCTTGGTGACCAGTGTGCACTTTTTTGTGCACGGGGGTGAAATGAAAATAAATGTGTACAAGGTTTTACTGCGGCGGGAAACAAATTGCAACGCTCTAAATGGTTTTTCTTTATGGTCACCAGACAAAAGGAGAAAAGGGATACAAACATCTGTCTTCAGTCCCCTAAACCTAAAGGCCAGCTAAGACGGATGCGAATCCAAGTGCTATTACAGCGGAGATTTGTCTTTATTTATCCTGCTCTCATGAATATGAATCTGCATTTGGGCCGGGAGGTGGCTGTATCCCTTTGGACTCCACACATGGAATTTCCCCCACGCTCATCCCCCTCCCCAACCACTTAAGGGAGGTGGGGATAGGTTGTCAAGCACAAGGCTGAGATCGTCCAAGTTTCTTCGTTCCCTCGGATTTCGGGTTGGGGGATGTGCTTGCTGGTTTTCTGAACGCAACTCTGCCGCCGAGGCCTGCACTCGGGAGATGTGGATGTAGGGAGCACAGGCCGGGTTGTCCACCGCCAGCCCGCTCCTCTGCTGCAAGGTTTAAGCGCGTTTCCCTGCAGAACAGAGTGACCAGGAGTGGCCAGGAGGTGATGTGTTTCGGCTCCAAGGCCTATTTTTGACAGTAACTAGGTTCACACTCCACTTGGCGCTAGAGTCTTAGTGTACCCGGGATGTGTCTCCGCGTGGTGCAGAGCGCGCACTCTGCTCCGGAAGCTACGCCCTGGTACCGCGCCACTGCTGTGCGCCGGGGGTCTGATCCCTACCCCCGAGGCGACTGCAGGGCAATTTCACCGTGGGTCCTAAGTTTGCTGACAGTCCCCAGGCCCCGTTAGTTTTTGGGGAGGAGGCGAGGCTAGGACCTAAAAAGTGCTGCGAGTTCGGAGTAGGGGATTCACGTTGGCAGTTTCTGAGGATGGCCCTTAGGTGAAGATGTGGAACTTGGAAACTTAAATGGTGCACAGAGGCACTTCCTGGGCGAAAGGGAGTGTTGGGGTGGGGAGTTCAGTGCACAACTCAGGGGACCTGGATACTGACGGGGCGTCAGAGGGTGTCAAAGGGAGAAGCTGAGTGATCTGAGCGAGGTCTCAGCTGAGCAGCGCTGGCAAGGGAAGCGCTTGACCGCGGAGGGTGTCCGGGGGGCGGTCAAGGGGCAGGTCCGGGGCTCTCTCCCTCCCCGTCCTGGGGTCCCTCCCCGCCCCGCGGTCCCGGGCCGCTTAGCCAGGCATCTCCGGGCATCCCCTGCTGCCGACCGCCCCGGGTCGGGGTGCCGTGAGCCTTCTCGCCTTTGTACCACCAGACCTTTCAGCGCCGGGCCCACACGGTCGGATGAGCAAATGCGCTTGACTTCATTTTCCCCTTTGTAGACCTGGTAGGTTTATTTTGTTCAGTGTCACCATCCCTCCCCCACCACCCCTGGCCTATCGTCCCTCTGCCCGTCTTTTGTGGCCCGGGGTCCTGCTTCTGCTTGGAGATGAAAGGCGTGCGGGGCTGGGCCAGGCCAGAGCCCCAGCCCCAGCGCCCTGTTTTGTTCCAGTTGTGCTTTCTACACGCGAGCTCTCCCCTAAAAGTTGTACTAAATGGTTAATTTAATTATTCCAACTATAGACCAACTGCTTCAGCAGCCTCCACCACGCGTCTGGGAGGAAAAAAGAAACCATCTATAAGAAATAATCTAATAAAAGTGAAGTGTAGAAAAACCCCTCCTGATTTTCAACCGGCACAAATAGAATTAAGCTTCAGCATCCTTTCCCCAAACAGACCTTTTGTCCAGATCACAACTTCAGCCAACCAGCAATGTGTACAGTGCCTGCTATTTATTTTAATAGAGGCGGGTGGGTAACAGGACAGATTGATAGATAAATGACCACATGGATAGATGGATGAGTTTGATCCATCTGCCTCTGCCTTCCCTTTCTTAGTATGCGTACACGGTTGACTTTTTCCCCCTGCCGATTTTCTGAATCAATAATGGAAAGGCAATGCTATGTGATAAAAGGAGGGGGAAAGGCCATTTAAAACACCTAAAAGGAAGAGATTACCAGCATATATCCTATCAGAAAAAAAAAAATGTTTACATGCTACTCAATACCAACTGAAAAAGGTTGAAAGTTTAAAAGAAACTTTTCTTTCCTTTTCTTCACCATTCATAGGAGGGTTTCTTTTTCTTCTTTTTTTCCTTGAAAGTCAGAAAGAATGTTAGAAGACAAGGAAACAAAACAGCAAACAAAATGCCATTGTATTGTAGTAGCGATTCATGGGAAAACGCTTGTCAGCCTCCTAATGCCTCACTCCTAGGAGGCTGTTTCGAGGCTGTTTTACCGCAGGCGAAGCACAATAACATGCGAATGAATAAAATATTAAATACCAGTGAGAGTTTCAGAGGAATTTTCTTTTTGATTGCTTTATTTGATGCTGCATCCAAATTATCCCAGCACAGCTAGCCCACCGCCTGGCATACTCAACACAGAACCAACATTCCTTCAACCGAGAATGAATAGACAAGATTTGTCCTTGGGTTTCTCCAAAAAGACTTCAGCAGACAGCAGTCTTTCCCACTCACCTGCACTAAGAAAATAACCTAGACAGAATTTACTGGGACACCATTTCCGCGGAACAAAAAGCATAGCAGTCACAGTAGCCCCACATCTGATGACCCACTACATTCTCATAGCATTTTAGAATTTCCACCACATTTTCCATTTGCCTAGCAACCATGATACACGTTTCATAATAGAAACTCTTTGAGGTTCTGGTAACTAACCTCCTGGCACTGTGAGACTAACAATTATTAACTGATTGACAATAGCGTATACAAAGCAATTAACACAGTGCTTGGCACATGGAAAGAATCCAGTGACTGTTAGTCACCAGTATTATGATGATGGCAGTGATGATGATGTTGGTACAGTCTCCTAGAATTGTATATTAAACACTTGACTTTGAGATTTAGATGGTGCATAGACACAGCGTTTTTCCTATTGCACGTTTATAATGCATGTGGAAGAGGGTAGGCTAAATCAAAAAGCAGACTCTAGGATATCAAATGGGAGAAAAGAAAGCAACCAGGCAGAAAATTTTATTTTTTTGGGATTTACTGGAAGATATATTTGTATTAGATAGGTTAATTATGTTTTGTCTTACAATATTATATACAGTATTTATGCATAATTAATATGGTGATTTATGTTGTATGTAAACGTTAGTATGTTCAGGGTGATCTCACTTTGAAAGAGATTTGCCCTGGGTTAGCTGTGTCGGTTTGGGTTGAACTTTTATGGCTAACTCATAGATGATGTTTCTGTATCTGGATTAACTTTGAAGGTATCCCGTGTGTATATGTTATATAGGTGATGGTGTACAGATCTCTAAAATGCATTATTTTAAGAACTTTTCAGGACATTTAAAAGCCCCACTCCACTCCTCCCCTCCTCTTCTCTTCACTCCTACAATGCTATAATTAGCAGAAGGGGCTGCCTGTTACCTTTTTGCTGGAGTTTGGCTAATAGTAGTAACATCTGCTGGGCTGGTGGAGGGGGAGACATGGGGTATTTAATGTAAAAGTGACACAGATGTAAAAGTGACATCTGCTTGTAACAAAGGAGAACCAAAATTAAATTAGCTAGGAAGCCCTCTCTGTCTAAACCCAGAAAAAAAAAAACAAAAAACAACAACAAAAAAAACCCTATTTGAATAAGGAGGGAACAAAGTAATCATGAGCCCTGACCAAGCCTGCAGGGTGCAGAAGAGAACTTGCAGATGGGATTATGATTTTTTTGAGCCAGCAGCTCCCAAAATAACTGGAAGAGCAGCATCCTAAGGTAGCAATGTCCTAAGACCTTGAAGGCATCTTCTTACGCTCCAAAGAAAATGGTCAGACAAGATTATCTTTCTTAGCCAAGCAATGACCTGAGCTGTGTGAGTATAGTATGGGCTGAGAAATCATTTTCAGGTTGAAGACAGGAAGAAAATAAGGGCAAAGCCTTCAGAGTTAATAATATCTCAGTATATTTTTGGGTAAGTTTGGACAGAAACAGATTTTCATTTAACAGCTATATTCAAACTCCTACTTCCAACTACTATAGATGAACCATTTTTCACCAGGCACATACACATGCTTAGGAGATTGCATTTGGCAATCAAAACTGCCATGGTCCCTAAAATAGGGCTCAACTGTGGCACAGGGGTGGGAGTGGGGTGGGGTGAGATATGCTTAGCATCCTCCTAACCATTGTTCTAGGAAATCACAAGTGTTACAAAGGAGCATCTCTCTCCCTTTTTCTTATAATGATTTCCTAAATTTCTCTGTGTTCCACTTTATATGACAGCTTTATATAAATTGATTTCACAATGATAACAGAAGCCACTGGACAAGAATTCCCTCAACCTCCTACGTTTCAATCTATAAATCGATCAACTTCTGCACCCACTCATTTTCCATTGCTCCTGCTACTTGGAGGAGGGAAGCCCAGTCTTATCTAAGGCCAATCCCTCATCATACTTTGGAGTTTGATCCCTTTTGCTAGCTCAAGGACTCTACCCAATTCTTCCTCTCTCATGGATCTTCAAACTCTTCATCTGCTCGTCTGGACATATCCTGTTGTTCTCTAAACATGCTCAAGCCATGCTCATACGAATTACCAACCAACTCTTCATCCTTCCTTGGCCACAACCCACCACCACTTACCTCTAATCTGCCCTTTACAGTCAAACATCTTGAAGGAGCTATCTCTTCTCACTGTCATTATTTCTTTACTTCTTGATCACTCCATAGCTTCTTGTAATATGGCTTCCACTACCCTCATGCAAATTAAATATTTTTCGGTAAGGTTATCAGATCCACTGGGGGTTTTCCAGGCCTCCACTTACTTGAATATGTAAATCACTAGGGTTGTTTTACAAATGGTTCTCTTTCTCTTCACTTCTAGGCATATAATGTGATTTCACTTCCCTGCCCCCTAGAAGTTAGATATGGCCATGTGACTTACTTTGACCAATGACAATTGAATGGAAGTGTTAAAGTGTGACTTCCAGGTAGAAGCTTTGAGAGCTAGCATCCAAGTCTCGACCCTCCCTCTTTTGCCCTCTTCTATGCTCCAGATGGTGACTGCTTTGTTAGCCTGAGTTCCAGAGTGAAGACACCATGAAGTAAAGAACCCAGCAGACCCACAATGGACATATATTTCCTTAGAGTCTCAGGGAAGGCTTCTGGAAGAGGTGACATCTATACTGGGTACTAAGTAGTGAGTGAGAGTGAGCAAATGGTGATGAAGTGGAAAAGAAGTTTCCCAGTATATTAGCAACAATCAAAGGCTCCAAAACCAGAGAGAACATAGAGTGTTTGTGAATTTCTAAGTGGTTCAATTTAGCTTTTGGTTAGGGCAGAATTGGTGGGGGCTGGGACACACCAAGAGGTGTGTGATGAAATACAAGATAAGAGCAATAGATCTGGAATCAGACCCTACAGAATTATGGATGCAAGGTCATGTGATTTGGGGAGGAGGTGATGATGGAAAAGAGAAGCCAAGAGAAATTAGAAGGCTGTAGCACAATGCTAGTCAAGGAATAATGGATTTTCCAGCTAGAGAATAGCAGTGTAGGATAAAGAGAACTAAAGGGATGCAAGAGATGTTAGAGAAGTAGAGTCTTAGCACAGGTAGAACCCACAGTCCTGCACAGTGCTGAGATTTCAGGGGACCCAGGAAGATACTTCAAAGCAAAAACCCTCTCTCACATTTTCTGGCAAGAACTTCACTTCAGTAACTTGGGTCTAGTGATCCTCATTAACATACTTCTCTGGGTTTGGCAGCGCTTAATGGTATTATCCATTCATTCATTCACTCATTCAACCTGTATTTATTAATTACCTACTATGTGCTAGAAATCTGCACCTTAGACTAGAAGTGGTTCAGATATTGTCTTGAAAGCTAATTTTTGAGATGAAGCAAACCCAAGAACCACAGGCATCTGAGAGGAAGGGGAGCCGCTGTACTTGAAAGTGGGGACACCCACAAGAAAGTCTGGATGCTGACCTTGCAGGGTCTAGAACTCACACTGGATGGCCTGGCCATTGCACCTGTCACTGCTCAAGCTGGGGAAAGACCTTAATTGCTTCAGGGGTCATAATAACAATTTTGTGAAATTATTTTCAATCCTAACATTCTGTTCATTGATTTGGTGGAGAGGGGGTTGTCTGGGAACCTTCTTTACATATATTCTCATGTGAAAGAAAGGACATAAGGGATAATGTGTTCACTGGGAAATCAAAGCAGTATTTTGAGATTCATAAAGAGGGCTCCATGAAGAACAGGAGAGAGGAGAATGATTATCTTCTGTTCCTCTATCCTTTGCATGATGGTCTTAGGATTTTGTGTGTTATCCCCACCAGGTATATTTTCAAGTGAAGATACCGAGATCCCAGTATCACAGAGGAAGAAAGTATGATGGTGATACAGCAGGTATTTCAGAAGTGGGGGCAGCTATTTTAGACGGCACTTTCCTATGTTGTTCCTGTCACACCACGAAGTTGCCCGTTTTGTCCACCCACAAGAAAGCTGCCTTTGTCCTGGTACTCAAGGGTTCTATGTTGCCTCCATCATATCCAGAATTAATTCCAATAACACGTTCTTGCATTCTTCGTTGGCACAGTCAGAGAAGTAACAGAAAGGCATGTCGGGAACACTGGAATCATTCACTGTCTTAAAGGACTCAGCCTTGAAATACGTATAAAAATGAGTTCGAATTCAACAACTTTAAAATATTTCTTTTCGGGGCTTCCAAAAGACCGTGCTGGTGCTGCTGTTTGTTTGTCTCATTTTGTTTTCTTTAGGAGGTTTGTGGGGCTTGCCAGTAAGGTGCTGCAGCGTCATGCATTTTAATGTGTATTTCAGCTGATTCAGAATTGAGAACAAATGCAATCCAGTACTCAGGGACAGGCACCACATGTCTTAGACCTTAGGAGCCAGAAGACAATAAAATGCTCACAGTGATGCATGTTTGCAGTATTTCCCCTGTTAGATATAATGGATAATATTTCTTTTCTTTTAAAACACACACTTCTTTCCTTCTCTCTCGCTCTCTCTCTCTTTTTCTCTCTCCCTCTCTCTCTTTTTCTCACCCTCTCTCTCTCCCTCTCCATCTCCCTCTCTGTCTCTGTTTCCCTCTCCATCTCTCTCCCCACTCTGTCTCTCTCTCTGATTTGTTTACTCTAGTAAGTTAAACCACAGCCTAGAGAACTCTAAGGCTAAGGGTTCTAATCACAAACACTGCCAACTCCCTTGCATATTCATAAATCTTTATCGTTGCAACTGGGCTTGAGGAAGAGAAGGAGGAAAAGGGATTTCCAAGAAGAGCCAGAGAGACTGCTAGGAAGGAAGTAGAACATAATAATGAACAAAACAGCACAGTGAGTCACACAAGAGACTGCAGAGCAGAGGCCAACGGCTTTAACCCAAACCCCAGGGAAACCTCTTGAATGAACAGTGTTAACTGCTGAGAGGTGAGCCACCAAGCTCTAAAATAACCTCAGGGTGGGGCCAAATTGTGCCCTTGCAGAGACAGAGCTGAGGACAGATTGGACTTCTTGGCCTTGCCTTGGCCAGGCTCACATTCTTGGGGCAAATTCCTTTTTCAGCAGCTATTGGGCAGCGATCTTCCTCCTATCTGCTGAAAACCCTCCAAGAGTCACTGCTGCTGCCCCTGGTCTCTGCACATGGAGATGGGGCAGCAAAGCCCCTCCAAGAGGAGGTCAGTGGTTGCTGTTGAGAGGTGGTCAGGCCAGAACAGGCTGCACCCAACAAAGGGAGAAAACTGTGATGTGGCCCAAGCTGGCCCTGTGTACCCTCTTCCTATTTCATTGATTACTTCCTTTTTTAAATTTCAAAATAATAAATATCCGTTATGGAAATTGTTACAGCATGTGTGAGGAAAGGAGAATAAAATAAAAGGAGTTAATTTAACTTTCTCATATAATTTTCAGTCTTTTTTTCATGNGTTACAGCATGTGTGAGGAAAGGAGAATAAAATAAAAGGAGTTAATTTAACTTTCTCATATAATTTTTCAGTCTTTTTTTCATGCATACTTTTTTTTAAAATGAGAAACATTCTCTATGAACTGTTTTGTTCATGTTCCTCACTTTTAGAAAAATTTTAATTTTTTTAAATTAAAAAAAATCAAGTTTTCTCCCTTAAATTATATATTATAAACATCTCCCCATGTCATAAAATATCCTGACATGTCATCTTTTTTGGCTACATGATATTCTACTGCAAGATAAACCATAGTTTATTTAGGCAACCCTGGTGTTTTAAATATATATTTAAGTTGTTTCTAATTTTTAAAATATATTTAAAATGCTGCCTTGGACATTCTTTTAGCTAAATCTCTGTACACATCCATATGCTTAGGATCAATTTCTTTCTTTCTTTCTTTCTTTCTTTCTTTCTTTCTTTCTTTCTTTCTTTCTTTCACTTGTTAGTGATTTGAAGCTCAAAGATTAATTCCTAAAATGGAATTCCTTGGTCACAAAGTACACACTTTTAAAAGGCTTTGGAGTTGTAAAATTGCCTTCCAGGAAAGTGATACAAGTTTATACTTGTAGAGCAGAATATGATACTGTCCACATTCCAATACTCACCAACATTGCATAGTTCCATCAAAAAAGTTCAGCCCATTCTCTTTTTACTGTGCTATTGTAAATGAGTGAGAATTCTGAAGAAAGGGGAGAGGGTGCCAAAAGAAACTAGTGATGCTATGAAAAAGAGGGAAAACAGGAACAGGTAATTTTAAGAATAACAGAGATCTAGAAAAATAGAGGAAAAATGTCCAGCCCAGCTTTATTTATTTATTTATTTATTTATTTATTTATTTGAGATGGAGTTTCCCTCTTGTCACCCAGGCTGGAGTGCAATGGTGCAATCTTGGCTCACTGCAACCTCTGCCTCCCGGGTTCAAGCGATTCTTCTGCCTCAGCTTCCTGAGTAGCTGACGTTAGAGGTATGCACACCTCACCCAGCTAATTTTTGTATTTTTGGTAGAGAGAGGGTTTCACCATGTTGGTCAGGCTCGTCTTGAACTCCTGACCTCAGATGATCTACCCACCTCGGCCTCCCAAAGTGCTGGGATTACAGGTGTGAGCCACTATGCCCGGCCCAGTCAGCTTTATTTAAAAAATAAAAATCTAATGATGACAAAGGATCCTTTTGTGTATGTTTAGAGCCAGATGATAAAAGGAATTGTATTTTCTCAATGTTGATAAATGACAAAGAAAATTGAATAAAACTATTTAGTTTTTTATTATTTTATTTTATTTTTGTCAACCTCTGCATGATTACAGCTCACTGCAGTCTTCATCTTCTGGGCTCAAGCGATTTTCCCTCCTCAGCCTCCCAAGTAACTGAGACTACAGGTGCATGCCACCATGCCTGGCTATTTTTGTAATTTTTTGTAGAGGCAAAGTCTCACTGTGATGCCCAGGCTGGTCTCAAACTCCTGGCCTCAAGGGATCCTCCTACCTCACTCAGTCTCCCAAACTGTTGGGATTACAGGTAGAGTGAGCCACTATGCCTGGCCCAAAACTCTTATTTTAATCTTGTCTTTTCTGTCAAAGAGAATGGGCTTCAGTATGGAAAGGACTAGTGTGAACACTGGTGACAGAGACCAGAGCCCTGTGTGCACAGAGTGATTGGGAAGGGTCCAACTGCTCTAATGAGTTCTGCAAGAACACTGTCCTGGAGAACCAAGAGAACTGGTCATTGTGATGGCCACATGACTGTGATTTTTGTGGAATTATGGAGAATCAAGCAGGAATGAAAAAACTGCTCTTCTGGCAAATGCTTGAATTTTCAGAAAGGGAAAGTGTGTTCTGAAACAGGTCTGTAAGCTCAATAACAGTTTTGGGTAAAATCTTAGATTGGATTAAAAGATAATTGTGGGAAATTTTACACATTCAAAGAAGAGAGAAAATATAAGGAAGCATGAACCTCTTACTCAGATGCAACAATGATTGATTCATAACCGTTCTTGTTCCACCCCTCATCCCAATCCCCACTGCCTCCCTACTAGGTAGTTTTGAGGCAAATTTAATATATCATATCATTTTCTCCTTAAATATTTCAGTATTCTAAAAGATAAGGACTCTTTTCTTAAAATACACAATCCAAGTACTATTATGATACCAACAATATTAATAATAATTTCTTAGTATCCTCAAATATCTGATGTTCAGATTCCCCTGATAATCTCACAAACATTTGTTGTAGTTGGTTTACTTGAATCAGAGTCCAAGCCTGGTCCATGCATTGCATTTGATTTTTGTGCCTCTTAAGTCTTTTTTGATCTATAGGTTCCTCTCCGGCCCCTGCTTTTTTTCCCTCCTTGTAATTTATTTCAGAAGAAAGCAGGTCAGGCCAGGCGTGGTAGTTCATGCCTGTAATCCCAGCACTTTGGGAGGCCAAGGTGGGCGGATCACCTGAGGTCAGGAATTTGAGACCAGCCTGGCCAACAGGCAGAAACCCCCATCTCTAGTAAAAATACAAAAATTAACTGGGCATAGTGGCACATGCCTGTAATCCCAGCTACTCGGGAGGCTGAGGCAGGAGAATAGCTTGAACCCAGGAGTCGGAGTTTGCAGTGAGTCAGCCAAGATTGCACCACTGCACTCCAGCCTGGGCGACAGAGCAAGACTCTGTTTCAAAAAAAAAAAAAAAAAGAAAGAAAGAAAGAAAAGAAGAAAAGGAAACAGGTCATATGTACTATAGGATTTCCCACAGTCACCTCCCCATGGACTTGTTTCACTCTAAATCCTATTGTTTCACGTAAACTGCTAGTTGAATCTAGAGTCTTGATAGCACCATGTGCAAGTTTTTAGCAAGGATACCATGTAGGTGGTGCTGTGTACTTCCTCCTGCACCATACCAGGAGGCTGGTTAGCTCTCCTTTTAGCATGTAAGGTCTGATCTGTGGAGTTTAGGGGTTGTCTGCTGGAACCATCCATTATAAAGCTCCTCATCAGCTTTTTACTAAGGATTTTAGGAGCCATGGATTATCATAGCTTAGACTACATTACTTCATTCATTTAGTGGGTGTACAATGGTGATAGTCTAAGTATATCACTCCTTGTTAATGTATTAGTTAGAATGCTTCTATAAAGAAAATATTATTGTGTCCCTAAGCTATGGTTAGTATGGTAAGATATGAAAAGGCAGGATAAATGCTGAATTCTTACCTTTTATTTACCATTATTATGAACTCCTGCGTTTAGACATATTTTATGTATTTTCTTTCATTGCAGTAATTATTCTAATTATTAATCAAATTATCCAAGCTTTGGCCATCGGAAACCTCTTCAGTTTGACTTCTTAGTTTTTGACAACCCCTAATCATGTTTGATAGCTTCTTTATCTTGGATAGCTTCCTTGCTTTTGATAGCTTCCTCACTGACTGGCACGCCGAGATGTTCTAGGCTCATCTTTTGCACTTTTTGCCTAGACCTGGCATCAAGCATTTTACCAAGAAGCCCTGGTTCCTTTTCTTGGGAACTGGTACTTAGGGAGCACATTGTGCTTGCTAGATTGGATTTTGGAATGAGTGATTTATGAGTATTTTGGAAAGGAAGCGATTGTTAGTAGGCACCAAGATATAGTTGAATTAAAGTCATCAAACATCTATTAAATAATACATGGCTCGTTCTAAGTGAAGGAGAGGAGAATAAGCATAAACAAAGAGCTGGGACATGATGCTATGTATAAAGAGCTTTGGGGAAATAAACCAGGCATGAAATAATTATGTCTGGAGTCAAGGACTAAAGCTTCATGAGGAGGTGGCATCTGAGCAACATAAATAGTCGAGTAGACAGGTGGAATGGAAGAAGATTCTGGGCAGAGAAAAGAACATGAACACAGTCTCAAAATCATCAAAGTGCATGGTGTGTTTGAGGAAGAGTCAGATTTGCTTCATTTTCTTTGACAGGGTTAGTGAATTTCGAGAGCAGCCGAATGCAGGAGACATAATGTATTTGGACTTTAGCAGAGCATTTGTCCAGGCCTATCATGATATCATTGTGGACAAGATGGAGAAATATGGACTAAACAATAGTACCATTAGATGAATTAACAACTGTTAGGTGAATAAATGAACCCCAAGGATGCTGATTAGTAAATTGATGTTAGCATAGAAGATGGTCTCTAGTGGAGTGGCACAGGGTTCTGTCTAGTACAACATCTTAATCAATGATTTAGATTAAAGTATAGAATAAATACTTAACAAATCTGCAGATTATATGAAACTAAGTGGGGCAATGAATAGTTTTAGTGACAAAGCCTGGATTCAAAAAGATATTGGCAAGTTGGACCTCTTGAGAACATTTCTAGGCATGAATATAAATTTCCATAGCTGAGTAAAAAACTAAGCAAACAAACAAGCACATACAGACACACACAAAAACAATAGAAGCATAGTGGTAAAGCATACATGAAAAGGAGTTTCAATCTGTATAATTCTCTATGCACATTAGAACCATGAACACTTTTACGCTGTTGGTGGGAGTGTAAATTAGTTCAAGCATTGTGGAAAGCAGTGTGATGATTCCTCAAAGACCTGGAATCAGAACTACAATTCAACCCAGCAATCCCATTACATGGTATATACTCAAAAGAATATAAATTATTCTGTCACGAAGACACGTGCACATGTATATTCATTGCAGCACCTTTCACAATAGCAAAGACATGGAATCAACCTAAATGCCTATCGATGGTAGACTGGATAAAGAAAACGTGGTACATATACACCATGGGATACTATTCACCTATACAAAAGGATGAGATCATGTCCTTTGCAGGAACATAGATGGAGCTCAAAGCCATTACTCTTGCCAGAATAACTCAGGAATAGAAAATCAAATACTGCATGTTCTCACTTATAAGTGAGAGCTAAATAATGAGAACTTATGGACACATAAAGGGGAACAACAGACACTGCGACCTACTGGAGGGTGAAGAGTGAGAGGAGGGAGAGAATCAGGAAAAATAACTACTGAGTATTATGTTTAATACCTGGGTAACAAAATGATCTATACAGCAAACCATCATGACATGAGTTACCTATGTAACAAACCTGCACATATACCCCTGAACTTAAAATAAAAGTTAAAGTAAAAGAAGTGCATAAAACATGATGGGGATGTTGATCAACAGTGGACTGCTCTGATCTCTCTTGAAGAATACTTTGAAACCGCAATTGACAAACTCGAGTAGTTTAGAGGAGAGTGGTCTGATAGGTAGGGGAATTTTAAAAGCGACATTAAGGAGTCAAATAGGGACTATAAAGCTGCAATAGCTATTGAGCTGCCATGTAAAAAGGAAGTCAAAGCCTTTTGCGATATTACCCTAAGGCAATATAAAGGTACGACTAGGAAATCATTGGGTAGAAGCCAGCAGGAAACAGATTTCTGCTCTATAGAACTTTCTAATAGTCAGAGCCTCCTGGAGGTGGAGCAGGCTGCTCCACAGATCAAACTTGCCATCATCAAGACAGAGACGACTAGTGGGGAGGTTGAGGAAAAGAGCCAAGCACATTAAGCAAGAATTAAGTTATCTTCTGTATCAGAGAGTTCATGACTCCTGTCCTCCTCTTAGCAGCCTCTTTTTCAGGCTTGCAAATGCTCATGCTACTCACTTGGGTCTTAGGGGCCACCCTGAAAAGCTCCTCATTCATACAGAGCCCCATGCTTTGGTTCTTGCTTTTCATCCTCCTCTTATGCACCACTGTCGAAGTTGTCACATCCACTAAGAATCAGGAGAGCTGGATTCTAATTTCAGTTCTTCTGATGCTAATTCTAGCACCTCAGGTGTGGTAGATTTAAGATGACCCCAAATTTTTTGATGTTGCTCCCACTGAGAGATGAAGTCTAACTTCTCTTCCCTTGAATTTGGCTTGGTCTCAGTGACTTGCTTGACCAATAGAATGTGGTGGAAACCATGTGACTTCCAAAGCTAGATCATAGGAAGCCTTGCTGTTTTCACTCCAGTTTTTTGGAATGTTCACTGTTTGAGGAAGCCCTAATATCCACTAGGGCAGAGAGAGAGAGAGAGAGAGAGAGAGAGAGATGCCTGGCAAGTCCCAGTTGTTCCAGCTGTCAGATGTTTGAGCCATCCCAGCTGAAGCTACAGATACAATGTGAAGCAGAGCTGTTGCCCCCTTCAAGCTCAGTCCGAATTTCAGTTTCAAGAGCAAAATAAATTGTCGTATTTTCAGCCACTAAGTTTTGGGATGGTTTATAGCACAGAAGTAGGTAACCAGCACATCAGGTAAGTCACCCTCTCTCTTTAGGGATCAATTTTCAACCTATAAATGAGGGAAAAGGACCTAACACTTTCTAAGGTCCCACCCACGCTGACATTCTATACAACAGACATTGGTTGTCCCAAGATTCCTTTTAAAAGTTATTGAGGACCCCTAAGAGTTTTTGCTTATGTGTGTTATATCCATTAATATTTGCCATATTAGAAATTAAATCTGAGAAAAGTTTAAAATATTTACTTAGGACTTTAAAATAACAAAAGTAAATTAAACATTAACACAAATAATATACTTTTGATGAAAATAGTATTTTCCAAAACAAAAAGTTGTTAAAAGACTAGCACTGTTTTACACTTTTGCAAATTTTTAAAATATCTGGCTGCATAGAAGACAGCTGGATTCTCATATCTGCTTCTGCATTCAAATTGCTACCATATCACATCATGTAACCTTTAGAAAATTTCACTGTACCCTCAAGAGAATGAGCATGAACAAGGTAAGAAATGTATTAGTATTATTGTGAGAATAGTTTTAACCTCACAGACCCCCAAATGAATGTTAGGGACTTCCAGGAGTCCCCAGACCATACGTTCAGAACGACTGCCCTAAAGAAATGATGTGGGAAATTAATCTATATTCATTCATTTGTAGCAGATAACAATTAACAGGTTCAAAGTTTTTGAGTAATTTACATTTTAACAAGGCTTAAATCTTCCTCCAAAGAATCAGTCTCTTATGGTAGCATTTCAATAACACAGAAGTCTTTTGTCTGGCTGAGGGTCCCCTGTTGTGGTCTACTTCATGGATGGGTAGCTCCACTGCCCTCTCAGCCTCCACTGAAGTCTGGCCCTGGCTGGAGAAAGGCTGTAGCCTCAAGACTGAACCCATCAGGGACAAGAAGAGAGCAGAGAATACCTGCAACCATATTCAGATTATGTAGGGCTTCTTCACTTAAAGAGAGTATAGCCTTCTTATTTTATTAATAGAGAAGGGTCCAGTAAGTAATTAGCAAAGAACTTGAGATTACTAACTCTCATTACTCCTACTTTAAGCAATTAGTCTGGGTTCTTTATCATATTGTAAACTATGCTAAGAAACTATTGTAACATGGAGGTAATATGCTTGTTTATTTTAATTAAATTATTGCAAATCAGAAATGATATCATACTAGCCTTTCCTAGCAATATAGAGATTTCCCAGAACTTTTAGCTGCATATTTTTTAGTAATTGCATTGTGCTAATCAACTAAAATGGCCCAGTATAAATGTTAATAAATAAACATAATCAAAATTACAATCCTAGACATACCCAGTTGCCAAGGACTTCAAGAAATCATTGAATCTATCCCTCTGCCTCCAGGCATACTTTCTCTTCACATCAATTCTTAACAGAAATAATGTCAGAAAATATGTTCTGTGTTGGTTCACTTCCTTCTATCTTTTATATATTTTTTTCAGATACCTTAGTCCAGGAAAAAAATGACAAAGTTGTTTTAGAAAACATCAAAGAAGACTGAGATATTGCAAAATTTGTTTGAAGGGAGACTTAAATTATCAAATGAACCATTTTTTTTTTCTAGAAATGAGGTAGTGCATGCATATGTTTTGCCTAATACATACAAACCTACTAAGAGTACACATTTTGATTATGATTTCAGTTCTTGATTTGTGGGTTAGAGGATTTGACTTTTTATTTTGGTAGCACCCAATTTTAATGAATGACTAATTGGGTGTTTTTTACCTAGTTCCATGAGAAACTAAATGTGTTTTGACGCATTTAAAAGTTTTAGGATTTGATGGGTACAAAAAATGGTTAGAAAAAATGAGTAAGACCTACTATTTGATAGCACAACAGGATGATTATAGTCAATAATAACTGAATTGTACCTTTTTAAAACACTTCAAGAGTGTAATTGGATTGTTTGCAACTCAAAGGATAAATGTTTGAGGGGATGGATAAACCATTCTCCATGATGTACTTATTTCACATTTCATTCTTGTATCTATCTTGTTACCTTCAGGACTAAATGATTTATGAGAGAAAGTCAAACGACTACGTGTCAGATGACGGCCTTCAATTCTGGCCCTATGGAATTTTCTAAAAAGATAGTTCCTGCATTATCAAGGACTTTCAAAACAACAAAATAATATTCTGGTGAGCTCTGGTTATAGAGAATAGAGGTATTTTGCTTATGAGAAAATGACTTTTGAGTCAGAGCTTAAATGTATAGACTATGAAAGAAGGAATTAATCCCTAGGTCTCAGGCTCGTGGAGAGATGGACTTTGCTTCCTTTTTTCCCCTACAACACACTGGCACAAAGCAGGACTTCTGCAGTTCTGTTCTGTAAATTGGATAGACATTTGCAGCCGGGCTCAGCCAGAACTGCCCTGAAAGCTCAGTCTAATACATACCCAACTCAAGTCTCATCTCTGATTGTCCCATTTGGCAAATATGTGAACTGATCAGGAAAAACTCTCTCTCCCCAACCCCAAACATCTCCTCCAGTGCCAGAACTTTTGTTCTAAAGAAGATTCCTTTGGGACTGGATCTAAAGAAGAGAGTTAACTCCTTAAACCTTCACCAGCTGATATTTAGCTGAGACTAATACCTACACAAAAAGTCCTTTGCAAATGTGTCCTGGATTGGTCACTGGTGGCAGCTGGGAGTGTGGCAAATGGACTGAATTCAAAAACAAAGTTTGAAAAGCCATAAAATTTGAAACCTAGGGCTTGGTGAGGAGTTCTTAGCCATGACACCAAAGACATAATCCATTAAAAATATTGATAAATTGAACTACATCAAAAACTTTTACATTGCAAAAAAAAAAAAAAAAAGCTTGTTAAAAAGATGTAAAGACAAAGTACAGACTGGAAGAAACTTTGCAAACCACAAATCTGATCAAGGTAATGTATCTAGAATATATAAAGCACTCCCAAAACTCAATCGTGTAAAAACAAAAAAAAATTAGTAAATGGGCAAAAGACATTTTATTAAAGAGGAGATACAGAAGGCAAACAAGCACATTAAAAAATGTTCAAGACCACTAGCCATTAGGGAAATCTGAAATAAAACCAGAATGAGATATCACTACATACCTGTTAAAACAGCTAAAATTTAAAAATACATTGTTATGATACCAAATTCTGGCAAGGACATGGAGAAACGGGATCTCTCATGCTTTGCTGGAGGGAATGTACAATGGTACAGTCACTGTGGAAAATGGTTTGGTTGTTTCTTATAAAACTAAATATGCACTTACCTTATGACCCAGCAATTGTACTCTTGAGCATTTATCCCAGAGAAATAAAACTCCCTTAAAAGCTTGTATACATGGATGTTCATAGCAACTTTATTTGTGATAGCCAAAAATTGAAGATAACCCAAATGTCCTTCAACAAGTTAATGATTTAGCAAACTGTAATACATTCATATCATGGAATGCTAGTCAGCAACAAAAAGAAACAAACTACTGATACATGCAACAATCTGGATGGACCTCAAGCACATTGTGCTTTGTGAAAAAAGTCCATTTCAAGAGGTTAAATATTTACATAATACTTTTGACATATATAAAACTACAGAGATAGAGACCAGATTAGTCATTCCAAAGGACAGGAATGGGGCAGCAGAGGTAGCGGTCAGGTGTGGTGGCTCACACCTGTAATCCCAGCACTTTGGGAGGCCAAGGAGTTCAAGACCAGCCTGGTCAACATAGTGAAACCCCATCTCTACTAAAAAGAAAATACAAAAATTAGGTGGGTATTGGGGTGAGCACCTGTAATTCCAGCTACTCGAGAGGCTGAGGCAGGAGAATCGCTTGGACCCAGGAGGTGGAGGTTGCACTGAGCCGAAATTGCGCCACTGCACTCCAGCCTGGGCGACAAGAGTGAAACTCCATCTCAAAAAAAAAAAAAAAAAAAAAGTAGCTTTGTGGTGATTGAACAGTTCTGTATGTTGATTGTCTTGGTAGTTACATGAATCTATGCATGAGTTAAAATTGTATAGAGCTTAAAAATCAAAAATAAATATAAATGGATGGGTACATTGCTCAACACTAACAAAAAATTGCATAGAACCATATGCACACACATACATAAACACACAAATAAATGCATGCAAAATGGTGCAAACTGAATAAGTTCTATAGTCTAGTTAACAACATTGTACCAATTTCAATGTCCCGGTTTTGATATTGTACCAGTTACATGAGATGCCATCATTGGGGGAAATTGGGTGAAGGGTGTATGGAACAGTACACACAATTTTTGCAATTTCCAGTGTGTCTGTAATTTTTTCAAAATAGAAGTTTAACAAAGGGAAGCAGACACCAAAAACAAACATTCTTTTTTATACTTTTGTTGAGATTTAGAGCTACTGTCTTTGGCTTAGGGAAAGCATTCCGTTCACCCACTATGACTTCTTTCTTCAGCTTTAAAATGTGTTGGAAAGTCAGAAATGGTGTATCTGGAGCTCCTCTTCTCTCTGTCATTGGAATCTTGGGCTGTTTATAATGGTCCTGATTTTCCTTTTGAGTATATGGTAGGACTACACGTCCCTGACCCATTTGAAGTTGGACACATTTCCATAATTTGCTATGGCCAAGGAAATGTGAGCAGAAGTGACATTAATCACTTCCAGAAGAAAGTTTTAAGAGCCAGTGTATAATTCCCTGAATTCCCTTAGTGATATGAATGAACAGAGACACCCTTGTGACAACCAGTGTTGAAACAAATAACAAGTGGAAAATAAACTTTTGCTGTGTTACTGCAGAGATTGGGAATTATTGTGGCAGACTTGCCTCTTCTGAGACAAAAGTAAAGACATATTGGTATAATCTTTCAAAAAGCAATTTGGCAAAGGGTACTGATATCCTTTGATACAAAAATTCAACTTGTAGGAAAAGAAAATTATGAACATCATCTAAAACTTCAAGCACAAAGATGTTCAACAAGGAATTATTCATAATAAAAAAAATAAGCAAACACCAACAAAAATAAAACCACAAAAGTGGCACAGCATACATGTTCAACAAAAAAGGATGCATAAACAAAGTATAGTTCTATGGACTCTGTAGTATCATGTAGTCACTTACATTATGTAAGAAAGTGTTTACAGTTTAATATTAAATTTAAAAATCAGGATGCAGAATTGTGTGTAGTATAATTACATAAGCATATGCATAAAATACTAAATGTACTACAAATGACACACAAACAAATGGAATGACAAGCAAAAGACTGGGAAATGATATCTGCAACACTTTAAAGAGTTTAATATTCAGGATTTGTAAAGAACTCATTAAAAATATAACATAAACATCTAAAGTGAAAATGGGCAAAGGCTGTGAAAAGGTAATTGCAGAAAAAGAAATCCAAAGAATAAACATAATGAAAAGATGTTCCTCTTCACTAGGAATTAGGTAAATTAAAATAAAAACGAGATAATTTGCAACAGATATTGAAAGAAATTTAAAAGTCTTAAAATACCAAGGGTTGTCAAGAGTGTGAGAGAAAATGGGAACTCTCATATGCTGCTGGTGACCTGAAAGAGCAAATTGGCAATAGCTGGTGCCTTGAAGATGCTCATGCCCTGCGACATAACAATTTCATCTCTAGAACATACCTTACAGAAACTCTAACACCTGCACAAAAGGATGCTTAGGACAGCATTGTCTGAATTACTAAACATTGGAAACAGCCTAAAAAACCAACAGCAAGAGAATAAATAAATGATAATAATAAAATTTGATCTTACCAACAGTCTAAATGAATGAACTTGATTTATATATATAAATATGAGTGAATCTTGAAAAGATTGTTGAATAAACAGGGCAAGTTGCAAAATGAAAGTGTGTAAATTTATATACATTAAAAAATACATGAACTATTGTTGTAGGGATACAATCAAAACAAGCCAGGAAAGATACATATCAATTTAGATGAGTGAGTGTCATTAAAGAGCGGGGAGAAGTTGCTTCTACTTTAGATGTTTTATTTCTTTAAAAAATGGCAAATTGTTAAAATTTGTTAAAGATGACTAGTGGATTCATGGGCATTTATTATATCATTCTTGATGATGTAATATTTTCTTGATGTTTGAAATATTATGATGATGATAAAAATCTGGAAGGGAGTAAACTAGGTTTACAATGGTTGTCTCTTAAAATTATGGGCAAAGTTTCTTCTTTGTTATACTTTTCTGAAATTTCCAAAGTAGTCTCCATAAACATATTTATTTTATAATTAGAAAAAAATCTAAATTAGTCTACCCTCTATCTCATACAGTTTTAGTGGAACGGGAACTACTAGAGTAATTTTTGGCTTAGCTTCTCTGTAGCAGATAGGATACAGAATTGTAAAGAGTTGAAAGACAGCTGTTCTCCCTCCTCCTCTGCTTTAGATACAGAAAAGGAATTAACATAAAAAAAGAAAATACCTGTTTTCCTCTCTTTTAACATGACAAGTCCTTCATCCAGGCCCCAGATGTCTACCTAGGAACTGTCTTCCCCCTGACTCCCCATTCACCTTCACTACAGTGAATTCTGAATTTTGCAACTAAAATCTCCCATCTCAGCTGTCTGCAAATTAGTCTTCATTTTATACCAACACTGCATTTTTTTTCTTAAATATTGGTGGGACTTTTAATGAAAGAGAGAGAGCACGGACTTGAGAGAGAGCACATGCTCTTGAATGTGGAAGGAAAAGATGAGGTAGAAGCAGTGAGGATGGGGCAGCGTTAAAACACGATGGGTGCAGCAAACCACCATGGCACGTATACACCTATGTAACAAACCTGCACGTTCTGCACATGTATCCCAGAACTTAAAGTATAATAATAAAAAAATAGAGAAGCAGTCCTGACATTGGCCAACATGGAGTGATGTCTGCCTTTATCTGGAGTATGTCAGTGGAGAGCGTGAGTGCAGTCTCGCACTGGGACAAGTTCCACAGTAGAGTTTCCCACACTGGGGAAACCGCAGGAGCCAGCAAGTCTGGAGTGCGATGGAGAAGATTTGTCCTGGGAGAACCACCTTCTTGATGATGACATTCTTTCTGCCAAGTAAGTGTCCAATCTACACTTTTGCTACCTTACCCTTCAGTCTTGGGTACTGAGAGAGAACTCTATTACAGTACCTGAATAGAATGGTATGGTTAGGGACACAAAGTTGTAGTATGATTCTAAGCCTGTTCTACCACTAACTAGTTATGTACCCTTGGGCAAATTATTTCCCATTGTAAGCTTAAGAGGTTTCACATGTAAAATGGGACTGTGTTAGTCTTTTTGTCCATAAAACACAGAAAACCAAAATCAAGGTGGCTTTTAAATATACACATGCACTAGGATTTATTTTTTAACTTTAAGTTCTGGGATGCACAAAGTGTAGGTTTGTTACATAGGTATACATGTGCCATGGTGGTTTGCTGCACCTGTCAACGCATCGTCTAGGTTTTAAGTCTCACATGCATTAAGTATTTGTCTTAATGCTCTCCCTCCACTTGCCTCCCAACCCCTGACAGGCCCCAGTGTGTGATGTTCCCCTCCCTGTGTCCATGTGTTCTCATTGTTCAACAACCACTTATGAGTGAGAACAAACACTTCTCAAAAGAAGACATTTGTGCGGCCAACAAACATATAAAAAACACACTAGGATTTTTTAAGCCACCATAACCGTAAGGAAGAGGTAGAAAGCTGAAGAACCCATTTCACATCTGGCCAGTTCGAAGTTGTCAGACTTTGGCATTGGGAACTGTTTCTCCATGAGTTTTGCTTTCCTCCATGTGGCCACTTTCTCAATTAGGATGGCCCCAGGAAGTGGCAAGATGGCCACAGCAGCTGCGAGCTTCCATCCAAGCAGCTTCAGCAAACCAAGTGGAAAGAAGTGCCTCTTTGCCAGTAGTCCCAGCGAAAGCCCCATCATGGCTTTCTTTGCCTTTGATAGGTCCAACCTTTATCCCAGCCCAACCTTAAACAATTGCTGTAGCCAGGAAGATGCATATTTTCCTTGGCAAGGCTTGGGTTGTGTGCTTCCTTGTGCAGTTAGGAATGGGAACAATCCCACAAAACTGTATAGACATATGCTTCTTGGAAGGTTCCAGGGAAAATGAATGCTGGGCAGGACCAAAGACAAAATAAAACTAGTTTAGAGCTGTATACTACAGTGGATACAACATCTACTTTTTTCATGAGAATTAAATAAAAATGTCAGAAGAGCACTTGGCACAGTACCTGGCACATGGAAGCATTCTGTCACACTAACTAGTACATTACCAAGTAAATCTTTGTGGAATGAATTTTGAGTGTTTGAAAAGCCTCAATAGCAACAATTCTAAGTGGATGCATTTCCCATTTTAGTGAAAACTTCAGAAGGGGTGGCAACTCACAAACCAACTCTAATTAGGGCTGTGTGGAGTGCTATGTTGAGAAGGATTCTGAGGGTAAGTTTCAGCCCATCGGGGATTGGTGCCATGCTCAATTCAGAATGCCTATAGACTCTCAAGTTTCATATTCACAATCTTTGTACTAATACTGAGTATATAAGAATACTTAGAGAGCCCATCTGCTTAATTTTGGGCTGGTGAATTACTAAAATATAAAATTATGGCTGGGAAAGGTGGCTAATCCCAGCATTGGGATTGCTTGAGCCCGGGAGTTCCAGACCAGCCTGGGCAACATAGTGAGACCCCCATCTCTACAAAAAATTAAAAATTAGCCAGGTGTTGTGGTGCATGGCTGTAGTCCCAGCCACTTGGGAGGCTGAGGCAGGAGGATCACTTGAACCCAGGAGGTTGAGGCTGCCGTGAGCTGTGATCATGCCACTGTACTCCAGCCTGGGCAACAGCGCAAGACCCTTCCTCAAAAAAAATTAATTACATATAGAGTTTCAATCCACATTAGAATAGCTAATGAGGACCATATTATGTGTAGTTTGAGAAAGGAGAGGGCAGGCATATATCTTATTTACTCCTGTAGATTCAGTGCCTAGCATGTAGTAGAAACTCAGTCAGTATTTTTTTGCATTGAACTGAAAATAATTATGCTGAAATTCTTCCCATGAAACCCAGGAGATACTGGGAAAATTAAACCATGCGAAACTTGAGTAGTGTTAATGTTTTGTTCATAAGTGTCATGAATTTTTGCATACACTTCATGGCATTTATATTAAATTCATTAATAAAGTATTCCTCTGTTTGTGTGAACTCAATAAAGCATTTTTAAATCACAATAAAAATGTCCTCCTGCCCTCTTATATATTTTCCAGTAGTGTCACTGATTTCTTAGCTCTTTAAGAAGTAATGAAAGAACTCTGCAGGGTGGCAAGTTAGTGACAGCAAATGTGGTCTGGCCAGTCAGACATGGAAAAGGTGTGTGTGCCAGGGTCACACTGACTACAGACAAAACTGTTCTTCTGACATCACTTCACATCTGAAATGATGCCACTTCACATGGTTGGGAAATACATGTATTTCCACCACACAGCGTGGGGAATGTGTATTAGAAATGACTGCATTACCGGGCATAGAATGACTCAGGTATGGCTAACAGGAGGAATCAAGAACACTGGATATAGGAGCCACAAGAAAATAACACCCTCCATGGTGTCAAGAGCATGAGTTTCAAAGACAGACAAACTTGAGTTCAAACCCCCGTTCTGCCAAGAATATTGGTATGTTACTTTGTCTCTCTAAGCCTCAATTTCTTCACCTGTAAAACAAAGCTAAAAATGATATTGGCCTCATACATTATTGTGAGGGTAAACAAGATATTAATCATAAAGCTCTTAACATATGGTAAGTGCTTAATAAGTGATAGCTCTTATTATTGTTGTTGTTTGGATTTTAAGCCCAGCTTATAGGATGTTAGTTGATAAAACCATAAGATGAGTTAAAGCTTGAGATTTAATTAAATGTATGAACATACATGTGCACACACACATCTAACAGCATAATATGGTGGATTATCTATTGCTATATATCGTTGCTGTCATATTCCCTAATATCTCATGCCAAGAATTTTTTGATGTTTTACCCCCATTAATGCATGATATAAAAATAGTCCTTTTCATTCTCTTTGGAGTGCTTTTGAAGATTTATTTTTTTTTTTCTCTTGGATGTCCTTAGGAATACCTTTATATGGCACTGGGTCAGAATGGGGCAAAAATTTCACCACATAACAATATTTTGCTGAAGGAGATAAAAACAGCTAGTCACACAACACAGACTGCTTTGTACAATGTTACTAAACCCAAGGGATGTCAATACAATTAAAACATCCAAACCCACTTTGTTCCCAGTTTTTCTCTCTTATATATTAAGTATATCATGACATAGCATAAGGAGAATTTGTGCTCCTATTACCTGACTGCTGAGGTCATAAGCACATCGGCCCATGGTCAGGAGTTGACTTAAAGAAAGATCCCTAATTCTGATTTTTAAAAATTCAAGAGTCACTAATCATTATCATGATAATAGGTAATGCTTAAATACCCATTAGGTATTGTAGCAGCCTAAAATAATGGCCCCCAAAGATATCAGGTCTTAATCCCTGCAGCCTGTAAATTTTAATTTATATGGAAAAAGCATCTTTGCAGATGTGGTTAAGATAAGGCTCTTGGGATGGGGAAGTTAGAGTAGATTGTCCAGATGGACCTAATGCAGTCACATGGGTGCTTATAAAAGAGAGGTGCAAAGAGATTAGAAAGAAGAGGAGAAGGCAGCACCATAATGGAGGCAGAGATCAGAGTGATGCCACCACAAGAAGCTGGGATAGAAAAGGGACTGATGGAGTGCAGCCTTGCCAACACCTTGATACTCATACTTACTTGATACCCCAGTGATACTGTTTTCAGATTGCTGGCCGCAGAAATTCTCAGAACTGTGAGAAAATTATTTTCTGTTGTTTTAAGCCAATAAATCTGTGGCAATTTGTTACAGTAACCACAGAAAACTAATACATGTATCATGCCCTGTGCAGGGTCAGTGTGTGTGTGTGCGCATGTGTGTGTGTGTGTGTATTCTCTGATCCTCACACTAATGCTAAGAACCAAGTATTGTTTGTTTGTTTGCTGGTTTGAGACAGAATCTTACTCTATAGCCCAGGCTGGAGTACTGTGACATGATCTCTGCTCACTGCAACCTCTGCCTCCCCAGCTCAAGCGATTACTCGTGCCTCAGCCTTCTGAGTAGCTGGGATTACAGGCATGTATCACCACACCCTGCTAGTTTTTGTATTTTAGTAGAGAAGGAGTTTCACTACTATGGACAGGCTGGTCTCAAGCTCCTGGCCTCAGGTGATGCACTGGCTTCGGTCTCCCAAAGTACTGGGATTACAGGCGTGAGCTACTGCACCCTGCCAAGTATTGTATTTTTACAGAGGAAATTGAGGCTCAGAGAGGTTATATAAGTAAACTGAAGGCACACAGTAATTTTGTAGCAGAACTGGAGTTTGAATCCTTGTCTCTACTCCTTCCACTCCACTATGCAATTTCTCTCGTTCGTCATTCAGCACAATTTAAGTGAATTTGGATAAGCAACTGGGATAAACATGGGAGACTTGGGGTTTTGTTTATAAAAGGAGTTTCAAAACACTTGGGTGTAGTAAAGAGTTGGACTGGTTTTGTAGTGTTGTTGCTATGGATACCACCAGGGTACCACAGGCTTCAAATTCCTGTCGAAATACCTTTTATTTGGAGTTGGGCTTGGTTTTCCAGAGCAATGGCTCTCCAATGCTGAGTCCTAGGCCCTTCCCTGGTGGCAACCTCAGAGAATCTCTTCACATGCTCTTTTTCTTCTATCCTTCTCCCAACAGTATTCTGCTGTTACTTGTAATCGGAAACTTCTTCGCTTAATGGTGTGGTGTGGTCACATGGGTGCACTCTAATTTGTAGTTGACCCTTAGTATTGACTGGGAGGAATGACCCTGGGTCTGGGGACTGTAGCCTTCTTGGTCTTGCTGCCCCTCCCTTGACCGCAGTTGTGGGCCTAATGCATAATCCAACTGCTTTCCAAAAAACCGTTTTTCGTGTGTTTGTGTTTTAAGCCTGATATCTTCCCTTGGCTGCAATGAGTTTTCACCAATCCCCTAAGGACTACCGTTCTTCGTTGCTCTTTATTCTAAAGAAAAGGTTTTATTGAGTAGTGGAGAGGGAGGAAAGTCTGTGCGGGGTTTCTTGCCCTTCCTTCACAGCCACTCTTCCCAACCCCCGGTCTGCACCACATGGTCACTTCTCAGGACTTTGTCCAGTCTTTTCTCTGAGTACTCACTGTGGTTCGTGGTGCAAGTATGCAAGAGGGTGTGGATTCCAGTCTCTTCGGCCCCCAGTGGTTTCACATCGTCCTGCCAGCCCTCACGGAGCTTTCATGGACGTACAGCTGTTCTAGCTGAACTTTTCTTACCTTTCTATCTGCTTGACTGGGCCCTCACATTTCTTCTTTCACCGCATGCATCATGTTTCCAAAGATTTTGTACCAGTTGGCTGCTCTGTGACCTCTTCTCTACAATAGACTTAAAAGGTTGTGAGTTTAATGTTAGCCCAGCCAACTTCAAATTTCATTGTGAGAATTCGAGTGATGTTCTTTCCAGGTCTCTACAATCTGGGTTGGAAGCTGGAAAAATGACAGAAATTTAAGGGCCTAAACATTCTTAAAGTGACTTCTAGAGTATTATAAAAGACTAAAGCCCATGCTTTTATAAGATTCCTATTTCCCAATCATATGAAATCAACAGAACAGCAATTAGTAAGCATGATTTCTTCACACTAAAGGAGCAGCTCAACAGATGAGAAATTTTAACCAGTTTCTAGAGTTTGCAAAGTAGATGATAGACTATATACGGATGACTCAAAGTGGAGAAAGTCCCTGTCTAATGGAGGATGCTGAAGACAAAGAAGCTGAGTTGCCTTTGGAGCCAAAGGGACTCTGGACTTGGAAATAGCAGGTTTATTAAAGGGAAAGAGAAAGGTGGCAGCAGAAATCAGAAATACTAACTGGAAACTCAAATGCCATTTACAGTCTATTATGCATTCACACTTCCCATCCCTGCCTTTATTTAGAGATCATAGAGAAGCCAGGAATTTACCTGTCACAAAAAAAGTGGTTCTCTTCTCTTGTGTTATATAATCTTACTGGGAAGAGTGCACATTTAGTATGGGTGTTGCTAATTTAAGAATGGCCTTCCTTCTTGTGGCATTTGGATGAACCCTAACATAAGAGTTAGCTCCTTTCATGCTCACTGTAAAGAAAAACCTCTGTATAACCAAGACTTTGTTATTATTATAAGACAAAAATGTAATTTAAAATAATAATTTAAAAGAATTACTTGTTTACTTCTTACTCTGTGCCAGTACTTTTCTAAGGTAAGAGTCCATCAAGAGATAAAACATTTATCAGACATTTGAAAAAGTCTAAAATTGAAGGTAAAGCACTAATATTAAAACAACAGAAAAGTTAACATAAAATAAGAAATAGGTATGTGAAGAGTAAGAAGATGAAATTTTTAAAATTGAAAGACTCCAAATACTAGAAAAAAATTCACAGAGATCTTGGATTCATAGTGAAAAGTTATATAGAAATGGAATAATTTAAAAGAAATGGCTTTGGAAATATTAAAACATGATTTCCCAAATTAAAATATAGTAATAGATTTATTGGAAGACCAATTAAACAAAATCTTCCAAAATATGTAAAAATAATAATAGTGGCTGGATGCCATGGCTCATGCCTGTAATTCCAGTACTTTGGGAGGCCGAGGCAAGTGGATCCCTTGAGCTCAAGAGTTCAAGAGCAGCCTGGATAACGTGGCTAAGCCCCATCTCTACAAAAAATACAGAAATCTACTCAGGAGCTGAGGTGGGAGGTTCTCTTGAGCTTTGGAGGTGGAAGCTGCAGTGAGTCGAGATCGTACCATTGCATTCTAGCCTGGGCAACAGAGCAAGATTCCATCTTAAAAAATAAAAATAATAAAATAACCAAAATAGCACACTTTATACACTATATGTATGTAAAGAGATATAATCAACCCAAGAGATTCGCAATAAAAACATCTGTAAACAATATTTTCATATTTTCAAGTTGCTTGTTTTCTACTATGTGGCTCCCATTGATATTTGTGTCTTTTCGTTAAAGATGCTGCCACATTACACACACACACATGCATGCACACACATACACACACACATACATACACATATACACACACATACACACACACAGATGACCCTTGAAAAACATGGGTTTGAACTGCACAAGTCCACTTTTATGTGGATTTTCTTCTGCCTCTGCCATCCCTGGATCAACTCCTCCCCATCCTCTTCTTCCTCCACCCATTCAATGTGACAATGAGGAGGATGAAGTCTTTACCAGGATCCACTTTCACTTAGTGAATACTAAACATATTTTCTCTTCCTTATGATTTTCTTCATAGCAATTTCTTTTCTCTAACTTACTTTATTAGAAGAATACAGTATTATACAAAATACGTGTCAATAGACTGTTTATGTTACTGGTGAGGCTTCTGGTCAACGGTAGTCTATTCGTAGCTACGTTTTTAAGGAATTAAAAGTCATATGTGTATTTGGGACAACATGGGGCATGGGCACCCTAACCCTCCTGTTGTTCAAGCGTCACCTATATATTCTTTAAGATCCCAGATTATCTGCAAGATCAAAACTGCTTGGTCTAAGGTGGATCATACACACTTATGCTCCTGTATCAAAGGCCATGGTAAGAAATGCTCTATAACAGCCCTCCTAGTCAAGAAAAACCTATTCCTCAGGGTGGAAAATTTTTGTAACCTCCTAAAGCAAATGAATATAAAATCTCAGACTAGCTCCATCAGTAAAATGTTTTGCAAAATTGTCATTTGACATAGGCTAAATTCTTAAACAGTCTCAAATGAAGAAAGAAAAGATAATGTTAACTTTGAGTAGCATGGGTTTCAGGATGATATTAGACGCTTGTATGCTGGTGGCCCTTGCTAAATGCTATTTCAGCCTGAGCCCTCCTTACAGATAATCTCTTTCAGTTGGTAAGAAAGGAAAGAACAGATAAAGAAGTTACCAAATAAAGAATTTAAACCTCTATTATAATTATCTAGCCACTGGTGTTTACAAAAAAATGTATCAGTCATCCCAGCTACTCGGGAGGCTGAGGCAAAAGAATAGTTGGTATCAGGGAGGCGGAGGTTGAAGTGAGCCGAGATAGCACCATTGCACTCCAGCCTGAGCCACAAGAGCTAAACTCCATCTCAAAAAAAAAAAAAAGTGTCAGTCATCTGTTCTACCTGTGACTAGATTCAATATACATTTTTAAAGAGTCTACTATTTGTAAAACAGTGTGTGAGTTGCTGTATTAATGCAAAGACAAGCAATTCTAGAGGAACTTACAGACTAGGTTTTTTGTTTTGTTTTGTTTTTTGAGACACAGTCTTGCTCTGTTACCCAGGCTGGAGTGCAGTGGTGCTATCTTGGCTCACTGCAACATCTGCCTGCTGGATTCAAGCAAATCTCCTGCCTCAGCCTCCCACGTAGCTGGAATTACAAGCATGCACCACCAGGCTCAGCTAATTTTTGTATTCTTAGTAGAAAAGAGATTTGGCCATGTTTGCCAGGCTGGTCTCAAACACCTGACCTCAGGTGATCCACCCACCTCAGCCTCCCAAAGTGCTGGGATTACAGGCATGAGCCACTGTGCCAGGCCACTTAGAGACTAGTTATGGCAATCATAATAATAACTAACTTTGACATAGCACTCACTCTGTACCAGTATTATTATAGATGCTTTACATGCATTCATCTTTCAATTTTCACAATTACCCTTGAGGTGTGTTCTGTTATTATCACTCCTATGTTACAATTCAAGAAAATAATGTTTAGAGAGGTTAAAACCTGTCCCTAGTCTTTTAGCTAATAAGCAACGGAGACAGAATTTAAATTAGACACTCTGGTTACGAAACCCGTGCTCTTAACTGTTTCTAATACTGGAAGAAGACAAGGGTACCATTGACCAGAATATAAAGTGGGGGGAGATAATTGTTATAAGAAATAGATATGAAAGTGACCCCTGTGTTCAAAGAGAACTGCAGTCTGCCATTCTCCCCTCAGCTCACATGGGCTTTCTTTCAGCTCTTCAAGCACAATGAGCGCAAAATCTGAACTCCTATGGCTCAGGACCTTGGCGCGTATTGTTTCCTCAGCCTGGAGTTATTTTTAAGTACTTTGTAATTAATTTGATTATACTTAATGGAAATATAATCATATTGATTTTCTTATAATGCATTAGAATTATTTGACATGTTTAATAGTTAATAGTTTATTTGTTCATTTTTGCCATTTGACTATGTCATTTTTTTTGGTCATGTTTACCATTGAATCCCAAATGACTGCTGCATGGTAGGCCCTGAATATTTGCCTGTTATTGTTGCAGGTTTGTGGGGAACTTAGGAAAGACTTTATACAAGCGGTGGTTTTAAAGCTGGCTTTTTAAGTTTGTTAATATCTTTTAACTTGTGTAGTTGAAGGGGAAGGAGATTTAGGCTGGAGGGGCAGTATCATGTATCCCTAATATGGTGGTCATTAGGCTTAAATGAGAAAACATAAGAAACACTTTATAAAGAGTTGAATATTTTTGTGGCAGTGGACTGGTAAGACTGGGAAAATAGGGCAATGTCTTCTGTAAACTGTATTTAATCTTCATTTACAGATAAGGAAACTGAAAGACCAAAAGCTTGTGCCCAAGTTTTCCACAGCTAGCGAGCAGCAGAGCGAGGATTTGTACTTAGGATTGACTCAACGTCCATGAAGTTAACTGCTAAACCATACTATCTCCGTGTTAAAAAATCCTGAAACGCCAAGATGTGGAATTGGCACTTGATGAGACGAATCACTGAGCATGGGTAGGACTAGGGTCAGCTAAGTACAGCATGCCACAAAACTCAATAATCAAGTTAAATAATATTATAATGCAATATTTAAAAAAAAACAAAACAGCATCTGACCAACATGGCGCACCACTCCAGCCTGGGTGACAGAATGGGACTCCATCTCAAAAAAGAAACACACACACACACACACACACACCCAGAAGACAACCTCCTGTTCCTCTTTTCTATTTTTGTAAATAAAGTGATTAAAACCAGGGGTGGGATTAGGGTAAGGCAAGTGCAGCGAGGCTATAAAAGTGTAGGGTTGGATCCTGTTCTTTATTTTAAATACTGATGTTTTGTTTGTCATGGATGACTTTTGCATTCATTTTGATTTTTAAAAATATTTCTTTAAAGCAATATTGATTGTGATTACTGAGTTTTTACCCTCGTAACTTTGACACCCTAGGTGAGTTCTCCACTTGCCTCTTAGTTGTTCCAGCCCAATCTGGAAGCATGCTTTCAAAAAGAGTAATCTGACAGTAGCATGGATGATGATTCAGAGGGGAGGCTGAGAAGAGCAGGCTCAGAGAAGGATGTAGACAAGAATGGATCAAGACCCAGATGACTTTGGGAGACTGACCTGAGCTCATGCCACTGCACTCCAGCCCAAGTGACAGAGCTAGAAAAAAAGACTCAAATAAGTGAATTGACAATAAGGATGGAAACCATGGGGAGAGCTAGAATCTATATGATTTGGCAATTGTGTGGTAGGAGGATGATGACAAGGATTCCAAGATAATGCCATGACTTAGAGGAGTTAAAGATAACTCGGGAACTGTGCCACTTTAATGAGAAAAGAAAAGTCAGGAGAAAATCTTGGTTTGGGGGGATGATATCAAGTCTGAGGTTAAGGGTATGAGACAGCAGCATGCATTTGAGGGGTTTTGGCTCTATTTTTAGGCTATTGCTACTGTTATATAATAGCTTTAGAATATAAAACATTTGGCTGAATGTGGTGGCTCATACCTGTAATCCCAGCACTTTGGGAGGCCGAGGTGGGTGGATCACTTGAGGTCAGGAATTCAAGACCAGCCTGGCCAACATGGTGAAACCCCATCTCTACTAAAATGCAAAATTAGCCAGACGTGGTGGTGGGCGCCTGTAATCCCAGCTACTCAGGAGGCTGAGGCAGAGAATCACTTGAACCTGGGAGGCAGGGGTTGCAGTGAGCCAAGGTCACGCCACTGCACTACAGCCTGGGCAACAGAGCAAGACTCTGTCTAAAATATATATATATATATACCGCTAGAGGGTATAAGTACAACCTAAATATATATCATGAATTTGAAATAATTGAGGGCAATGATTTAAACTTGGAAGGTCATTTGTTCTAGGAATTTGATGATATATCTGTTTGATTTTCCTTGGTAAATATAAGTTTTGGTTTTTTTTTTTTTTTTTTTTTTGGACGGAGTCTTACTCTGTCCCCCAGGCAGGAGTGCAGTGACACAATCTCAGCTCACTGCAAGCTCCACCTCCCGGGTTCATGCCATTCTCCTGCCTCAGCCTCCTGAGTACTGTGACTGCAGGTGCCCGCCACCATGCCCAGTTAATGTTTTCATATTTTTTTTTTCTTTTTTTTAGTAGAGATGGGGTTTCACTGTGTTAACCAGGATGGTCTCGATCTCCTGACCTCGTGATCCACCAGCCTCGGCCTCCCAAAGTGCTGGGATTACAGGCGTGAGTTTTGGCTTTTTAAACGTAATATTACCATAATGTCCATTTCTCATTTCTTCCATGGAAGAGATAATGATAGGATTTATTTATATGCTTAATATCAAGATTTTCATTTTTTGATCTCACATCAGACATCCTTAGTGTTAAGGGGTGTTAAAACAAACACCCCATCTCTCTGAGGTGTTTTCTGTGTCCTTAAACATTCACCCAGCTACTTTATTAGTTATTTTCTTTCTTTAAACCCCTTCTTACCTGAAGTATTTAAACTTATTTTTTTTCTGAACTTCCCCTAAGTATTTTGCTATTTCATAAAGCAAAGCGTTTTAAAATGTATCCATTTGCTAGCAATGTCTTTGGAAGGCCTTTCAGCCCGTTGTGTTATACAATACCCTATTGTGTATATGTAACCCAAACTAGTTTCAGGCTATTTTTACCACACACACTCACATTGGTTTGAGCATTTTAATTGAATCAGACAAGCAACCAATAGCTAACTTGGTCAGTAACCAGTCATTCACTGAAAACAGTCGAACAGATTGTGTCTGTAGACACAGCCTCAGTCTTTTTGTTAGCACAGCCATTTTGGTTTTCTCCACTTAATCTCATTAACGGTACCCCCCTCCCTCCACCTGACATATGACTTTCTAGGTTTCCCTGGCTCAATGAATGTTTAAGTTTCCAATTACACGTCCCCAGATGCATTTGTTCTGCCTTAATTCTTTTTGTTCTTCCCTGTCAATGTACTTAATATATTTTGATCCATTGTATTTTTCATTTGTCATAACTCGTTTTTATTTGAGTTTCCAGTTTAGGGTATTATAATTTTAGTATTAGGCATGAATACCATCTGTGTCTATAAGGGCATTGAAATATCCTTATCTTGGCTTCCTTTCATCTTTCTCTGATACTGGGGATGGACGAAGGCCTGTGTCTAATAAGTCATTTGCATCAGCATGTCCCAAATGACCAAGAGATGAGGATGGGAGAGATTAGCATGGTAATCTCATTCTGATGGATAAAATTAGCAGAGATATTCCCCACAAATGGAGAGCTGCCGTTGGCGAACTGCTGTGCTTAGAATCAATTACTAAATTACTTTGAGCTCTAAGTTGACATTAACAGAAAAAAATTGCCATCGACTGAAGGGAAATAAGATAAAAAATATGCGATCATTAAATCTCTCGCTACTATTCACGAATGTGACTCACAAGAATGGTACACAAAATAGGGCAGAATTTAATTTTTAACAGTGCCCCCTGTCAACATTTCATCCTGAGCTTCTCTGTGGCCTGTGAGCCTGCCTTGGCCTTTCCAATATTTGCAAAGGAAGAAGCCGGGAGAGGAGAAGAGATCTGATTCAGTTCCTCCACTTTTCTCCAAGGCTGGGCAGCTAGCTCAGGAGCCCCAAGGGCAATTTCTGATGCCTCAGCCACCCAGTCACGCCAAGCAGGGGTTGGCAGGCTGTCCCCCTGTGTCCAAAGGAGAGCCACACCAGGCAGAGCCTATTGACATTCTCAATGCCTCCTTCTGACCAATATCAACAACACCAATGTGAAGCTACCTCTCTCGGTTTCTACTAGCCCAACCTGACCTGGAAATGACTAAAATGTTTCCTTAGATCATCGCTGGTATTTCTAGCCCCTTCCAGAAGTTGATAGACTCACACAGCATTTCTTATTCATACAAAATACCTCTACTAAGAAAAGCCTTTCTCTGCTTAGAGACACATTCTTGTCGCAATGGGAAGAAAGTGGTAATGATGGGTATAAACAAGGAAATTAGTTCATATGAGGAAAGAAGCTTTAAAATAGCTTTTTTTTTTTCAAAGCCAGGGCCTGGGGAATCCCAGTGGCATAGTAATTGTTAATATTATTAGCACAATATACATATCAGCTGTCAAGATATTATGAGGACTTGAATTCAGTCTCTGTTGGGGGAGTCAGGGTCAACATCATTAACTATAGATCTTGTCTCAGTTTCCATATAGATGCCTCAGGGCAAGTGTCTGCCAAATACATCTCTATAGATGGGCATAACCATAGGATATACAAGAGGCCCATCACACACATCAGTAATAGACAACAAGCTTTTGTTTATCTGAAGGTTTACTGGAATTAACTGATTAGTGTCAACTTGACACAATAACTTTTGTCTACAATGCAGTAGATCATTTTGATGGTTTTATTGATGGAGTGTGTTGTCTAATGTAAATTGTAGGGGAGGTTGAATTTAGATAAAGTCTGGCACATTTTTCTTAAGAGGAAACTGAAAAAGCTGTTTGTAAATGCGCCCTTGACAGGCCACCTTCTGCAGTCTTATGGATATTAAGATAGTAATTGTCATATTAATAATAATAATTACAAGGGAGAGTTGTAATTGAAATGTATGCAAGTCAGCGGTTGGCAAATGCATCTTTAAGAGGACACATTTTGTGCTCTTACAGATATTACAACAAAATTGTGGTATTAATAACAGTGATTAGAAGGGAGATTTGTAAGTGAAATGTAAGCAATCCATTCTTAAATTAAACTTAGAACACAAAACCATTACAGGGAAATTAGAAAATAAGGCTAGGTTGTTAAAAGTGACACAACTTTCATGTAAAAATTGCCTGCGAAAATGGCAGAGAAATGAAATGAGAGCAAGTGGGAGTTTATATACTTACATGGAATTTTAAATAACTATAAACAAAATATATTCAAAGGCTAAATGCTAATTTGGGGGAAAAATAAAAATAGATTCTAAGCTTTGAGGGATTATTTGCGGTAAACATCATCAACATGTATCAGTCCAAGCAAACTATATGCACAGTTAATTTTGAGATTTGGGTAAACCAAATCTAGAATAATTAACCATGAGTATTCTTGGTAATTTAAAGTTTCCTAAATCAAATTATTTCTAGAAACAATTCATCACCTTAATTTTTTTCCAGTTTTGTCCTAACAGTCTCTATTAAAATTCAAGGGTTGCAGTTTTCTGAACCCAAATTCCAGAAAGAAAAAGGATGACTTACTCTAGTCACAGGAGAAATGTCAGAGTTTATCCTTGAAAGTAAAAACAGGGTGAGTGCCAGGGAGTGGAGGAGCTTAAATGAATAAAAAAATGAAGCAGGCACTTACCAAACAGGCACCATTTAACGCTACAATCACTTCCTACTATTGGGATATAACTTTTTTCTTTCATAATATTATGTTTTATTGAAATTAGGTCAGTCTAAGATCCTAAACACACTGAACTGCAAAATGGAGTAATTCTCTTTTGAGTGTCTCATCAGTGGTGTCTCCCAAAGGCTCCAATTAGCTGTCTCAATCTGGTTTTAGGGGAGAATTGTTTTCTATTCTTCATGAGAAAATATACTACCGTCTTGTCCCTTGGTTATACTTCTTTTTTTCCCCCTACATCCTCTGTGCTTGTGTTGTATTGCAAATAACAACTGCACAGATCATAGAGTGGTGTTAATTCCCATTTGGAAGCCTCTTAGAGTCATACTTTTCTCTTTTGGGTTCTTAAGAGTGAAAAAATGAGAATGCCAAAGGAATTTCTTGTCCTGAAAAAGGAGTATCTCATCATTCACCTGCAAGTGTTGAATAGCTTCTATACACATCCTACAAAGAATAACACATGCTTTTAAATCTTCATAAACAAACAAACAAAAAAAGTCACAAAAGGTTCTTGTGTCTCCTGCAAACTTCTCTCTAGCTAGATTCTCTGGCTGGAACAGGTCACCTGAGGGTCACCTCAGGCCCCAGTATCCTTCAAACAAAAAGGACCTACGTCTCCTTTCTCCAAGCCATGGACCTAGAAGAACAAAAGCTTCTGGGAAGAGTGGGTAAGGGAGGGTTACTAAATTAACCCATCCGGGCAAAAATGAACCAGTTTAACTAAGTAGAAAATTACACCAAAATAGTCAGGAGCATTTTACAGAACAGAAGAGAGAATATAATTCTTCTGTACGCTGAGGCTGACAATATCAATATCAGCCAACATGTACTGATTGACAGGCACAATGGTTCCATTTTATTTCATCCTTTCAGCATCTCTTTGTTAAGGATTATCATTACCATTTTCTAGATAGAAAACTGAGGTTCTTTCAGGTTAAGTAACAAAAATCAAAGTTGCACAGATAAATGGCAGGGCTGGAAATTTAACCCAGGGTTCAAAAAACTCTGATTTTAACCGTGCCATTTTACCTCCCTCCTTGTGCCCTCCTGAGCTGGGGTTCACTTGATCGCCCACCCCCACCTCACCCAGGGTGGCCCCGAGACAGCTGAGGGAAGAAGTTGAAGGGTCTTCATTGTTCATGAGGCAGGGCTCGGGCTGGGAGTCCAGCGATTTGCCCTTGGGCAGTGTCTGAAGCCACAGCCCAAACAGTCTCTCTCTAACAATCACTGACAGCATCCAAGGGTTTCTGAGGGCAGAAAGACCCAGCATCCTGGGAGAGAGAGGAAGAGGAAGATGAGCCTCTTTTACCCCTTACTAGTCATCCTCCAGATTCCTCAGAAGACAGAGAAAGGAGGTGCAGTGGGGAGAGAGAGAAAGTGAGAGAGAGAGAGGCGCAGCAGCAAAGCAGGATTGGATGTTTCCCTCCTATATCCCAAAAAGGCTCTGATGGTCAAGCCCTTGTAATGTACATTTAGCCCTATGACGCGTTCAGATGGGCAAAAACCAGATGTGGGAAAATGCGAACACAAACCTTTCTTGTTGCCCTTCTACAGCCTCCTTGTTCAGTGTTCCTGTGATTTCCTGGGAGCCACATGTTGGGTTCTAGGAAGCTGCGAGATGCCCAGGACCCAATTTCCACGTGACCCCTTTATGTTAACTGGCTTTTACTTTGCCCATCACCTCACTCTTGGAGCTCCACCATAGGATGCTCTTCCTGACCCTCTCTGAGTTTTAAATATTGGGCATCTCTGCTCTGATATTCTCTACAACCTACATGTTTAACAAGGAGGGGCAAGAGATTGAGTATTTAAATTATGGTACATCCACTACAGATATTAGTTTGACATTTCAGATGCTGCTGAAGGTAATATAATAGCTTCATGCTTATAAAGCTAAGTATAAAGAACAATATTCAAGATTAAACATAAACTCTGATGATGGTATATCCAGGTGGTTGAAGCATGGACTTTGGAGTCAGACTGACCTGAACTAGATTCTGCCCTTTGCCAGCCATGTGACTCTGGGCAAGTTTTTGCACCTTTCATAGCCTCTGCTTTTTCTTCTGTAAGAATGGTGATAGCCAATACAGAGTTGTTCTGAGGATTCAATGAGATGATATCAGTTTGAAGTTTAGCAAAGTATCAGGCTTGTTGCAAGCATAAAATAAATGGTACCCCATTATCTTAGAAAGAAAATTGGGCCGGGCGCGGTGGCTCAAGCCTGTAATCCCAGCACTTTGGGAGGCCGAGACGGGCGGATCACAAGGTCAGGAGATCGAGACCATCCTGGCTAACCCGGTGAAACCCCGTCTCTACTAAAAAATATAAAAAACTAGCCGGGCGAGGTGGCGGGCGCTTGTAGTCCCAGCTACTCGGGAGGCTGAGGCAGGAGAATGGCGTAAACCCGGGAGGCGGAGCTTGCAGTGAGCTGAGATCCGGCCACTGCACTCCAGCCTGGGCGACAGAGCGAGACTCCGTCTCAAAAAAAA
>NW_016803819.1:2258195-2263019 GCF_001698545.2 Rhinopithecus bieti
AAAAAAAAAAAAAAAAAAAAAAAAAAAAAAAAAAAAAAAAAAAAAAAGAAAGAAAATTGAATGTAGGGGAGGGAAGTGGAAATTCTGCAAAATCCAAAATGTTTGTAAAATTCTCCAAATGAGTGAAAGTGGGGTTTAAAAAAAAAAAAAAAAACTCAGGAGAAGGGATTTCTGGGTGGGAGCCACTTACTTGAGATCAGCCTAGTCAGTCTTCAGGATCCATTGAGAGAAGCCCATTGGACACTTCTTGGGTTATGGACCACCACATGGACAAAACACAAGGCTGTGTTCTTGGCACATTTAGGGTCTACTTATATTCACCACTGGCTTTAAATTCAATATTTAAAAGGATCTAATTAAGTGAAACAACTATGAAAAGAAATCTACCTGGCAATTTCTATCCACGGTGGGGGTAAAAATGTATTTATAGACATGATTATATGTTGTGCATTCAGCCACTCTTTACTAATCACTCTTCTGTACTACAATGCTGCGTTCCCTTCTAGGGTCTTGGGATTAGGCCAGAAAGACACAGCCCTGCCTCATGTTGCTCACCCACCTAAGGTGCTGTGCAAAACCTTGCAAGGGCAACTTCTGGGCAGAGGCAGCATTTTGACTCTTTGGGTTATTCTATACTTTCTTGCATTTCTATAATAGACATGTATTTTGTTGTATTCAAGAAAAAAATTATTTAAAAATCTATCTGCTACAAAATAATCAGTTCAAGCACATTTTAAATTTTCAGTTGATGGGTGGGTGTCAGGGTAAGCCAACTTCAGAGTCTCCTACATTTCTTGTGGATGTGAGATCAGTTCCACCTGGCTCTAGCAGTAAGCCTCCTTGAGCACTGGGAACCTTCACTTGCCAGGAAGGTAGGAGCAGCAAGTCTTAATGTTCCTTTCTTCTTCTCCTCCTTAAGATGCACTATGAAGCCCAGAGAATGTGGCTTGGATTACTTTTGAACATGGTCATTTCTAAGAATTGACTTTATGTATTAGTCTCTTCTCATATTCCTATAAAGAAATATTTGAGACTGGGTAATTTATAAAGAAAAGAGATTTAATTAGCTCATAGTTCTGCAGGCTGTACAGGATGTAAGATGCTGGCATCTGCCTGGATTCTGGTAAGGCCTCAGGAAACTTACAATTATGGCAGAAGGCAAATTTCATCTCACATGGTGGGAGCAGGAGCAAGAGAGAAGAGAGAGTGAAGGAGGAGGTGCTACACAATTTTAAACAAACAGACCTTGCAAGAATTAACTCACTGTCATGAGAACAGCACCAAGCAGATGGTGCTAAACCATTCATGAAAAAATCTATCCCCATGATCCAACCACCTCCCACTAGGTCTCACCTCCAACACTGGGGACTTCTATTCAACATGTGATTTGGTGGGGACACAGAGCCAAACCATATTACTTTGTTTTAGAAATTCATTTATATAACTTAAAATTATTAATAGTATTTCTTGACCTCCTACATTTTACAAAGCACTTTGAATATATTCTCATTTGATCTCGACAATAAACTGAAGGAATATATTATTATGATTAAATAAGTTGCCCATAGTTGTAGAATAAGTGTCAAAACTAGAGTCAAATGAGAAAAATCAGCCTCCAAAACCTAGGTTTTCAACCACACTACTCCACTGCATCCTGGCTACTGCTTACCAAATGAAATGGGGCTTATGGATCTATATTTAAGATGGGGTCAACCTTTAAATGCCGGAGAACCAACAACTTGGGTTCAGGTTAATGCCTGAACCCAAAACCAGTTATCAGCAATTCTTCTTTTCTTGCTGCCCCAGGGCAAACACCAAACCCTTTGCAGTTAATTTCATTGATAACTGCTACCAGGAGTCATGAGAGGACTACAAAATTTAATAGGAATATTTTTTCATGTGTCTCTTGGCTGTATGAATGTCTTCTTTTGAGAAGTGTCTGTTCATGTCCTTTGCCCACTTTTTGATGGGGTTGTGTTTTTTTTCTAGTAAATTTGATTGAGTTCGTTATAGGTTCTGGATATTAGCCCTTTGTCAGATGAGTAGATAGCAAAAGTTTTCTCCCATTCTGTAGGTTGCCTGTTCACTCTGATGGTAGTTTCTTTTGCTGTGCAGAAGCTCTTTAGTTTAGTTAGATCCCATTTGTCAATTTTGGCTTTTGTTACCGTTGCTTTTGGTGTTTTAGACATGAAGTCCTTGCCCATGCACGTTGTGCACATGTACCCTAGAACTTAAAGTATAATAATAATAAAAAAAAAGAAGATAGGATAAACTATTTAAAATGGAAAATTTTGGACAAAAGGTCACCATATACCTGAATAAATTACTTAAACTTTTGAGAAAAAAAAAATTTAATAGGAATAGGCAAATTACAGGAAAAGCAGAGCCTCATGAGAGTGGTGCTCATATATGGGCCTGATTCTTATATTCATAACAATATGAAAGAATAATTAATTATATGGCCATTATATTTTGGACTCCATCTCTGTACCTCTTCTAAGTGCTTTATAGGTACTACCTTGTTTTTGAGGAAACTAAGGCACAAAGGGGTTTATTAGCTTGCTCAGTTTCACAAAGAACCTGGATCCTGACCTAGACCATCTGGATCCAGAACCATACTCTTAACCAATACTCCTGCACTGCCTTTACTGGCCAGCCTAGCTGCAGAGGGCAGAATGGGTAGAAGAGAGCGATTTCAGCTCTGTACAAAACAAAGCAAAACAAAACAAAATAAACAAAATCTTCCAGATGCTTGGAGCTGTCCAACATCATGGTGAATTACCTTAAAATGACAAGTAATCTTCCATTGAAAATGTAGTCAAGGCTAGGTTTATGCACCCTGGGATGCAAGTAATCTCTGCATTGTGTGACAGGCTGAAATAGCCTCAAGAGAGAACTCAGAGAGATCGGAGCTTTCAGATTTTGTGTGTCTCACACTAGGATGCAGTCTCCACCTTTAGATTCCCTAGCCTGGGACCACTGTGAATTCCAGACAAATCAACATTTATTGAGGCATCAATTTCCTCCTTTCCCACTCTATCAAAACGTAAGACCTACACAAGCTTGAAGATCAGACCAAGTATCTCTGTTTTCACTCTTCCCCCACTAGATGTCTTGCTCCTAAGACCCCTTCCAACTCTGAAGTTCCACCATTCTTTCTGTGGGATACTAATTGTTGAAATACACCTCATATGCAAGAGGATTTTCACCACATTGCACAAGAAGCTAATGGATCTCAGGAATCATATAAAAGACTTCTCCCAAAAGCAGAATTAATATTTCTCACCACTTCCACTACTACCGCCAAGGGTCAAGCCACCATATTCTTTCCCCTGGGCAATTGTAATAGCCTCATCATTGTCTGCTTGCACTCTTATCTGCCCTATATCAGTTCTTCACATTGCAGCCAGAATTATCCTTAATATATACTAATCAGGTCATATCAATTCTCAATTCAAAGACTTTCACTGACTTTCTGTTTCTATTAAAATGAAAGACAAAGTTCTTACAATGATCTCCAAGACCCTTTGTGATGGGTCCTCCTCCACCCCGGCCTCACCTCCCATGCCTGCCCCCTCATTCATTCTGCTCCAGTCACTAGCCCCATCCTCTAACACACCATAAATTGTTCCTGCTTCAGGGTGCCACATTTGCTGTTCCACCTGCCTGAAATACTCTTCCCCCATACAGCTATATGACTCACTGCCTCACTTCCTCCATGGAGCTGCTAAAATCTCGGCCTTATCAAGGCTTACAACTAGTCCCAAAGGACAATTTCAAAAATGGGCACCCTCTTCATCAAGTGCTTTGATCCTATCTGCCAGAAAATTTTCACAGCAACACAACCTATAATAACCATGAGGAGAAAAGCAACCCATGGACTTGTACAAAGTACAGTCCCAAGTGGTAGCTCCAGATGGGAAGTTCCCTGACTACTCCATGTAAAAGAGCAACACCTGTATCCCCCTACAGCACCCCCATCTTCCTTACCTTGTACATTCTCTCTAGGACTTATTACCATCTAATATAATTCATATCTATTGATTTATTTGTTTGCTGACTGTCTCTCCACTCTGCCACTAGAACAAAAGAAGCCAAGGACTTTGTGTTATTCAGTGTTGTACCCCAGCACCTACTACCAAGACTGCCACATAGAAAGCACTCAAATATTTGTTCAATGAATGAGTGATACAATGTTCTCAGCAACATAGACTGCAGAGTTGAATGTGATCAGGAAAATGTGGGGGGAAATTATGACTTTAAATAGAAATAGGTAGCTGCGTACCCAGTAGTCATTCAGGAGCAGGTTGTTCAGTTTCCATGCAGTTGAGCGGTTTTGATTGAATTTCTTAGTCCTGAGTTCTAGTTTGATTACACTGTGGTCTGAGAGACAGTTTGTTATAATTTCTGTTCTTTCACATTTGCTAAGAAGTGCTTTACTTCCAACTATGTGGTCAGTTTTGGAATAAGTGTGATGTGGTGCTGAGAAGAATGTATATTCTGTTGATTTGGGGTGGAGAGTTCTGTAGATGTCTATTAGGTCTGCTTGGTGCAGAGTTGAGTTCAATTCCTCAGATGAGTAGATTGCAAAAATTTTCTCCCATTTTGTAGGTTGCCTGTTCACTCTGATGGTAGTTTCTTTTGCTGTGCAAAAGCTCTTTAGTTTAATTAGATCCCATTTGTCAATTTTGGCTTTTGCTGCCGTTGCTTTTGGTGTTTTAGACATGAAGTCCTTGCCCATGCCTATGTCCTGAATGGTACTACCTAGATTTTCTTCTAGGGTTTTTATGGTATTAGGTCTAACATTTAAGTCTCTAATCCATA
>NW_016803819.1:2264042-2339872 GCF_001698545.2 Rhinopithecus bieti
ATGTTGAACCAGCCTTGCATCCCAGGGATGAAGCCCACTTGATCATGGTGGATAAGCTTTTTGATGTGCTGCTGGATTTGGTTTGCCAGTATTCTATTGAGGATTTTTGCATCGATGTTTATCAGGAATATTGGCCTAAAATTCTCTTTTTTGTTGTGTCTCTGCCAGGCTTTGGTATCAGAATGAGGCTGGCCTCTTAAAATGAGTTAGGGAGGATTCCCTCTTTTTCTATTGATTGGAATAGTTTCAGAAGGAATGGTACCAGCTCCTCCTTGTACCTCTGGTAGAATTCAGCTGTAAATCCGTCTGGTCCTGGACTTTTTTTGGTTAGTAGGCTATTAATTATTGCCTCAATTTCAGAGCCTGCTATTGGTCTATTCAGGGATTCAACTTCTTCCTGGTTTAGTCTTGGGAGAGTGTATATGTCCAGGAATTTATCCATTTCTTCTAGATTTTCTAGTTGATTTGCATAGAGGTGTTTATAGTATTCTCTGATGGTAGTTTGTATTTCTGTGGGGTCGGTGGTGATATCCCCTTTATCATTTTTATTGCATCTATTTGATTCTTCTCTCTTTTCTTATTAGTCTTGCTGGCGGTCTATCCATTTTGTTGATCTTTTCAAAAAACCAGCTAGTGGATTCATTGATTTTTTGAAGGGTTTTTAGCTTTTGCATGTGTTTGCTCTTGCTTCTCTAGTTCTTTTAATTGTGATGTTAGGGTGTCGAATTTAGATCTTTACTGCTTTCTCTTGTGGGCATTTGGTGCTATAAATTTCCCTTTACACACTGCTTTAAATGTGTCCCAGAGATTCTGGTATGTTGTATTTTTGTTCTCATTGGTTTCAAAGAACATCTTTATTTCTGCCTTCATTTTGACACCGGGGCCTGTTTTGGGGTGGGGGGAGGGGGGAGGGATAGTATTAGGAGATATACCTGATGTAAATGACGAGTTAATGGGTGCAGCACACCAACATGACACATGTATACATATGTAACAAACCTGCACGTTGTGCACATGTACCCTAGAACATAAAGTATATATATATTAAAAAATCTAACGTATGTCAAGAATTTTTACAAAAAGTATAAAATAATAAACAACAGGAAAAAAAAAGAAATAGGTAGCTACAAGATTAAGTGCCCAAAGTATATATAAATGGATAGGTCATGTAAATCTATGCAAATGTCTGAGCAAATTCAAGAAAAAGAAACAAGGCAGGACACTAAAAACCATTCCTGTTGCCTGTGAGCTGGCTTCTCCACTGGTGCAAGCACCCAATCTGTAGATCTGATGAGAGGTGACAATGTTCTAGAGGTGTGTGCATTGTACCAAGCCAGGGCTGTGAACACGAAGGTGGCAGAGGCAGAAAAACAAAACTGATCCTCCTTCATGGTCCTTCCTAGCATCAGCCCCCATAAAGCCACACCAAGAAAAAAGAGAGGAAGTGAAGCCTAAGATATAACAAAGAGATTTTCACCCATCTGGAGTCAAAGCTGCAGCCTAGAGACTGCTCTCTAAGAACTGTTGCTGGCCTGAGAGACCACCTGTCTCGATGATGAGCAAATAAACAGCTCCACTCACTAGGATTTCACAATCTAAGAGCGTCTCTGAGGATATCATATCAAAACACATAGGGAACCATTTATGAGCAGCCAGCTGTTCAAAACAAAAATACGGGAGAAATTAAACAGAAGAAAGCTTCTAGGTAAAGGAAAAATATTGAACTCAATTTATTCCAATTACATGCTCCTCCTTTATAGAAACGCAAAGAAACATGGAGCATAATTTTGGCCACCTCTGCTTTGATGACGTGTATGAAAAAAGGGTTTCCTCTTTCAGCCTGAAACTCCTGTAAGAGCAGTAGATATAAGTCATATTGGTTAGAGGCTTGGCTACACATTTTCCGTGGAACATAAACATACATTGAAAGATTTGTTTTGTGGGGGTGCTTAGTGACCATGTAATCAGCTACATTTGATGTTCCTCTTCAGGGAAAATGATGTAAACTCTCCCAAGGTCATGACTGATGTAATTTGGGGGAAACAGCTCATCCATTTCTGAGGCACACCCACTTTGTTCTTAAATAATTAAAATATTTAATCCTAAAATTTCTTTTCTGTCCCTATATGTGTCAACCAGAGCTGTGTGAGCAACAGAAATCCTTGAGTCACATAAACAATTTTTATTGTAAAATGCTATCAGAACTGTGTGTGTTTTAGTGTAATCCATTTTCTGTCAGGCATTTGACTTAATGATATTTCCTCTTCTACTTATGTATTTCATTATCTGTTTTTGTGTCTTCAGAAGCACAATAAACTATAATGAACATGAAAAGATTGGTACGCTTTCCGAGCATGTTTCATTTTTCATCTTTAATGGATCTTTTGTAGGGTTCTCACAACCAATTGAAAGAGAATAAAACATTCTCTTGCTTCATAACCAAATTACTGCTCACACTTCCAGCAACCTTTGGAAGGGGAATCCTGGCTATTGATGTCCCTGGAAAGAGAGTGGTAGAAGAAAAGGTAAGTACCTTTGCTTGAAAAAAGAGTGGACTCCCTCTGGCCACAGACATTCAATGGCCACACCCTCTAACTTCCTCTACTTCCTTCCTTCCGCCTTCCTTTCCTAGGTAGTCTGATGTTTTGGGTCAATTTTAATTGCATTTGTGTTTTACATTAAACCACACAGTATTCACTGTTCCAACAGGCATTATTTTTGGGAATATAAAGCACAGTTTCTTCTCTCTATTCCCTTAAAAATATTTTTTCTTCCCTCTTTTTAGAAATTTCCTGAGAGTAAAGAAAATGTAGTTACCGTCCCCTGGAATCTTGCTACTCAAGTTGTGGCCCTCAGACCAGCCACATCAGTATCACCTGGGAGCTTGTTGGAAGTGCAGAATCTCAGGCTCCACCCCAGACATACTGAATCAGAATTTGTATTTTAACAAGATCCCCAGGTGATTCACTGGCACATTAGAGTTTAAAAAGCACTGAGTTGGGTCAAATTGAGTGGAATAAATGAAGCCAAATATAAAAGTTTAGATATGGAAAAACATTAATGCACAAAATGGCTTTGATCTTCTAAGAATGTAGTAAGAGAGGCTTACATAATTTAAATATTTCTTTCATCTGACCTTCTTTTCACATGTTTCCCAAGTGCATAAAAGTGTACGAGTGGAAATGTGCAATGTCCCAAGAGAACATTTATAAAAATCTGTCTGGCATTTTTTTTTTTCTGTATCAGAAATTGAAGACATGGAAGAAAGATGAAAACACTGGCTACTAAATACCTATGTGTGGTTACTGAGTGTGGTATACTTGGACACCGAGCTCCCCCACCCATCAGATGTCACAAAGAGTCCTTTTTCTCTTGGATAATTTCAAAACAAACTGACATCCCCAGGTAAGCTCCTTGTCACTTTCAGAAGAACCCCTTTTAATGTGTGCCCCACTAAGATTTTAAACTCAGAAACTCAAGACTTTATTAAGTCTCTGCACTTTCAAGCTCAGTAGGACATTTTGACTTGGAAGACAAATTACTTGGTAAAATGACTAACTATTCATTTGCCCGGGAATGGGAGCTTTCAGAGAATGTTGAATTTTCTAGTTTTAAAACTGAGACAGTCTCAGTATAACTGGGTTGATTGATCACCCTATTCTAACATCATTTATGACACCCAATTGTCCTAATGAAATTGGCACACAAAAACTAACTTGTGAAGGCAAACAACTTTCATAGAAATAATTTACTGAAACTGCAAGCGAATTCTCCGAGCTCTCACATTTGAGAGACGCAGAATCGAACAGATCATCCAAGAAGATTTCTTTAAATTGGCTGGAAGTGCACAGCTCTTGTTTCTGCATCAATAGATGTGTTCAGTTTCAACTAAGCAGTTCACTAACTGCATTGATTTTTAAGGCCAGGCTGAAGGCATTGAGAAAATATCCAGATGACACAGAAACTGGGATGTTCAGAGGCTGATGAACAAAGGGAGAATTTTGCTCCTGTTGCTCATTCCTGGAACACCTCTAGGTGGGAGTACATAACCCAGGGCTGGTAGTAGTTTAATCTTTCTTTGGCCACTTGATGTTCGAACCATTCTAGTACAATTCTGTGCCTAAGGGCTCTCGAAATACTCTGGGAATACAAGTTTGTGCTCAAGGTCCAACAGCTGTCAGAGCAGATGGCTGGGGATTTGTTTACTGTGGTCCTAAGTATTACCCTTTAGCTCTAAGGCACTGGGAACAATTTGACAAATTTGATTAACTGAGAACAATATGATGCTTGCCTGGAAAGCTCACTCCACACTTTCACAGAGTTCCTTATGTTCTTTTCATGGTCTGAGGATACGAGATGATATTAGCTACCACCTCAGTCCAATGAAACTATCAGAGAAAACAAAAAAGTCACCCTTGGCTACCCCTTTTGTTTTACAACTGAATGTTTGTGATTCACATGTACAGCCAGCTGTTCTATGAGAGTGATGCTCAGAGCATACCTAGCCCTGCCTTTAAGAAAAAGAAATGTGACTTCATGTTGCATGGCACTCTATGGCTTATTTGTCAATTACAAAGTGTGTCTGCTTTGTGAAACTAAAAATAAATAGTTAATCTGCTGGAAAATCTTATTCTACCTTCCCAACTTGCCTCTGTTTTTCCTCCTCTCAATTTTCAGTAGTTTCTTTGGTGAACACCCCATGGATGGCTTGCAGAGCATTTTGTGCTTTGAGATGGCGTGTGTATCCCTGGGTCTGTGAAAGGCCACTGCTGCAGGGTGGGGAGACAATAGTCGGCTCTGGGAAGTCTGTGGGAATTCCTGAGGGAGCTGCAAGTTACTATGAATAGCCTGGCATTCGAAGAAGATTTGCAGAGGAGTCTCCTGCTGTGCCCTCTAGCTCTCTACTTGATGGAGACAAACCCAGGGCCTGAGAGGTTGGGAAGGGCTCTGGGAGGACTCCCATTAGGGGACAGGCTTTCTTGTGTCCAGATTCCTCTTGGGTGACCCTGGGGAGAGAGACTGCTGGCTCTTTTCCGGAGCCACAATGCTCCATTTACAAGCTGCAATTAGTCGCAAGCAAAATTTGTGCATCCACTACTAACTGTCAGCTCAAGAGGTTGAAAGTTCAGTCCTGGGGAGGTCAGGACGTCTTCCAAGGGACTGATGACTCTGCTTACAACCTCCCCTCCTCCAGTACAGTGGGGATCCTTCTCTAGGGGATCGAACCACATTCCAGAGTGGGATGCCTGTAAAGCTGAATGATCTATGCCAGACAGGCTCATGGTTCTGGGACTATTGGCATAACAGGCAGATGTACCCGTTATACAGTGACTTTTCTACAGCAGAATATTGACCTAATTTGTAATAAATATAGCCATTTGAGAAGAGCAAGGCAAGAAATGCTCTAGTGCTGTTAGGATTTAGCTGCTATTTCAAAGTTCAGTCAGTTTTGCTTGCATATTCCATGTGGAATAAAAAAGCCAGAAAGGCCCAGAAAAAAAATGAACTGTTCTTTGCCAAATCAAAATGTGTAAATAGTTCTTCTGAGAGCATAACAAAGGGTCTATTTTGCCTTTAGACACCAGAGCCAGAAACAGGAAAAGGCTACAATTAACTAACTGAAGCACAATGTGAAGTTAATCAATAATGGAACGATTATGATGAAGATGCCATACATTAACTCTACCTAGACATGAGTACTGCTTTCAGAGCATGAACATTCTTTCAAATTCCAGATACCATTTTTTTTGTTTGTGAGGCTGCATTGTAATTTTCCACTGTCTCCTCTATTCTCATTTGCAATCCTCTGAATCTCACTGTAAACTGTGACTAGATTCCTCCTTCCCCCATTTGTGGTGTGTGATGTTGGAATCCCTGAATTGCACTGCTCTTCTGAGAAATGGAGAAGACTTCCATTTGGAGAAAGAGCTGACAAGGATTGAATTCTTTATTTTATTTTATTTTTATTTATTTTTTGAGACGGAGTCTCTCTGTCACTCAGGCTGGAGTGCGGTGGCGATCTCTGCTCACTGCAACCTCTGCCTCCTGGGTTCAAGCAATTCTCCTGCCTCAGCTTCCCAAGTAGCTGAGACTACAGGCGCATGCCGCCATGCCCTGCTATTTTTTTGTATGTTAGTACTGATGGGGTTTCACTGTGTTGCCCAGGCTGGTTACAAACTCCTGAACTCAGGCAATCTGCCCACCTCGGCCTCCCAAAGTGCTGGGATTACAGACGTGAGACATTGCGTCCAGCCCTTTATTTCTTTAATGGGCACACAGCAGCCACTCATTATGTGATGTTGACTCCCTTAGATGAAAGTAAAATTAATCATGATATTTATACTGAGTAAATCATTCCAGATCTTCCCAAGTTTCTACTCAGGACACCAAACACCAAGAATGGGTCTAACCCAGAGTAAGGTCTTGAAGCTGGGCATGGTGGTACGCACCTGTAGTCCCAGTTACTGGGGAGGCTGAGGCTGCACACCTGAGTCCAGAGACGTCAAGGCTATAGTGAGTATGATTGTGTCACTGCACTCCAGCCTGGGCAATAGTGCAAGATCCTGTCTCCAAAAACGGAAAAGAAAACAGAAAAAAAAAAAGTTTTGTAAATTTTCAATCAATATCAAAGCTGACTGCTTACCCAGCAAGCCCATCAGTAGAAGACAGAAGATGGGCCAGGTGGGAGAGAGACTGGGCTGGCTACTCCATCCCTGCCCCTCTTGCAGGAACCACACAGCATGAAGACAGGTGGCACGCTTTTAGACTTCTCTCCTAGGCTTCCATTTGAACCAAACTCAGATTTCCAAAAGCAAGGCTTTCAATGACAGTGGGTATCATGTGACAAAACCAGATACTTAGCCTCCCCCACCACAGTAGAACCTCTGCTTCTTCCCCTCCCCTTCTCCCTTGAAATCACTGAAATCCAGGTGATGTACACGGCTCCCAATCAGAGGGAGTTGCTTGGGTCTCTCTTCCACACAGCGCTCTAAGAAACGGTCTTTCCTCTCACCCTTCCTATCACCACCCTCCCCTACCACACCCCCTGCAACACCTCACCTGGAGTTAGCCACAAAAATAACTGTTCCATGGTGGGTAGAATATGACGCTGTGTGATGAATTAATAAGAAATCTCCCATCACCTGGTGGGTAATTTTTTTCTAATTAAGTTAATTGGATTTTTCTATATTATAAAAGGAGTGCGTGTTCGTTATTAAAAAATTGTAAAATACAAAAAAAAAATAGTAGAAAGTTGAGGGAAAAATAAAACCTACAGGTGGGTCATTACAGCTCCAGAGTTATTATTAGTCATTTTGACTGGGCACCTGGTAATCCATAAATTAGGTTTTTAGAGTCAACTCCAGTTTCACTTTCTAGTTCAACTACTTGTGTCTTCCCTAAGTCAATGCTGCAGTTATTTATCACAGTTTTCTTGGAGAAGGCAAAATCTTTTCTGCCTGAACTTCAGCCCCACTTAAAATTTGAATGCAAAACTGTGTTCCTCAGAGTTACTGGAGACATAAATTCCTGGCACCCTTCCATTCCAGCCCCAGGGTTTCTCTCCCTCCAGGACTTCTCCAAGCCAGCTCCCTTGTCATCAGCTCTCATGGGAGGAAGAGAATTCTTACTTTTCCCCCACGAAAGAACTTTTACAAATTTCTCTGAAATATGCTGTTTGTATAGTCACATGTCTGAGTTTCTAGCAATTCATTTCTTTATTTCTCTCTCGGCGAAGCATGAATGTTTCTGCAAAAGAATGAAAGCAAAATACTGAAGCAAATATCAGGCAAGATTTTGGCTCATGTACAAAAGTCAAATATCCGTCGACCTCAGATACCTGCAGCTCAGCAAGGAAGCCACAGATGATCAGCAAAATTCCTAAGCAGCAAAAGCAGCAGTACAAAAGTCAAAGTTCCATCAGCCACATACTCTACTCTCTCACTTTGTCACTCTTCTTTGAACTCCATTCAAAAAAATAATAATATTAAGCGTTCTCAGTTCTCTTAGCTCTAAGGAATGGATTGCGATGTGACAATGGATTCTGGTGGGTGGGATGAAGGAAATAGAAAACTTTCAAAGATGGACACAGGAATTCAAAATATGTGTGTGAACCAGATGTAGTAGCTCATGTCTTGTAATCCCAACACTTTGGGAGGCCAAGGTGGGAGGATTAGAGTTTGAGATCATGAGTTTAAGACTAACCTGGGCAATGCGGCAAAACCCCATCTCTACAAAACATAAAAAATTTGCTGGTTATGGTGGTGTGTGCCTGTAGTCCCAGCTACTCAGGAGGCTTAGGTGGAAAGATCCCTTGAACCTGGGAGATGGAGGTTGCAGTGAGCCAAGATGGCACCATTGTACTCCAGCCTGGGCCTGACCCTGTCTCAAAACGACAAGAAATGAAGTGGCTTAGCTGGGTGGTCCTGGCTCAAGGTCTCTTATGAGGCTGAAGTCAAGATGTTTTCTGAAGGACAATATGCTATGTGAAATAAAACAGTTACAAGCAGACAAATACTAGCTGATTCCACTGATATGAGGTACCTAGAGTAGTCAAAACCATAGAGACAGAAATTAGAATGCTGGTTTCCAGGGACAGAGGGAAAGAGAGAATGGGGAGTCATTGTTCAATGGGTGTAGAGTTTCAGTATTACTACAAGAGAGGAGTCCTGGTGATAAATGGTGATAATGGCTGCACAACTTGACTGTATCCAATACCACTAAACCATATACTTTAAAATGGTCAAGATGGTACATTTTATGTTATGTGTACTTGACCACAATTTTTAAAATGGGAAAAAGAAAGGGATGTCATCTGAAAGCTTGACTGAAAGATCAACTTCCAAAATAGTTCATTGACGTGGCTGTTCACCATCAATGAAGACCTCTGTTTCTCTCTGGCTATTGGCAGGACGCTCCAGTTCCTAAGCAGGTGGGCTCTCCCTTGGCTGCTTGAATTTCCTCATGATGTGGCAGCTGGCTTTCCTCAGAGCAAGAGAACTGAGAGGGAGAGAGCCAGAGAGCCAGGAGAAGGCTATATTGCTCCCTGGATTTAATCTCCAAGCTCCTACACCATTGCTGTCCCCACTTCTCTTTGTGAGAAGCAAGCCACTAAGTCCAGCCCATTCTCAAGGGAAAGAAATTAAGTTAGGCTCCACCCTTTGAAGAGAGGAGCATCAGAACACTTGTGGACATGTTCTTTAAATCTACCACACTCCCATACAATTTATTTTTCCCAATACAGAACCCAGAGTGATCATTTATGTCAACTCTCTGCTCAGTGGCTTCTCATCTGATGCAAGTATTAATAAAAACCGAATTCTCACCATGGGTCTCAGAGCCCTGCATGCCCTAGTGCCTCTGCAACCTCTCTGACCTTACCTCCTACCCCTCTGCACTCCAGTCTCTCCAGCCTCCTCACTGCTCCTACCTTCTGCCACCTCCTCAGGACTTTTGCATTTGCTGTTCTCTGCCTGGAATGCAGATTCTCTCAGCTGTCCAAATGTCTCATTATCTCATCTCCTTTAGGTTTTCACTCAAATGTCACCATCTCATTGAAGTCATCCCTGACCACTCCAAATTTAAAATTGAAACTCTCCCACCTTACTTGTTGATATGGTTTGGTTGTGTCCCCACCCAAATCTCATCTTGAATTGTAGCTCCCATAATTCCCTTGTGTTGTGGGAGGGACCCAGTAGGAGATAATTGAATCATGGGGGCAGTTTCCCCATACTGTTCTCATGGTAGTGAATACGTCTCACGAGATCTAGTGGGTGTGTTTTTTGTTTTTTGTTTTTTTGTTTTTTAAAGACAGAGTCTTGCTCTGTCACCCAGGCTGGAGTGCAGTGGTGCCATCTCAGCTCACTGCAACCTCCGCTTCCTGGGTTCAAGCGATTCACCTACCTCAGCCTCCCAAGTAGCTGGGATTACAGGCATGTGCCACCACACCTGGCTAATTTTTGCATTTTTAGTAGAGATGGGGTTTCACCATTTTGGCCAGGCTGGTCTTGAATGCCTGACCTCAGGTGATCCACCCTCCTTGACCTCCCAAAGTGCTGGGATTACAGCTATGAGCCACCGCGCCCGGCCAATCTGATGGTTTTATAAGGGGAAACCCCTATAGCTTGTCTCTCATTCTCTTCTCTTGTCTTTCACCATGTGAGGTGTGCCTTTTACCTTCCACTGTGATTGTGCCCCCAGCCACTTGAAACTGTGAGTCCATTAAATCTCTTTTTCCTTATAAATAACCCATTCTTGGGTATGTCTTTATCAGCAGTGTGAAAATGGACTAATACACTTGTACTATCTAACTCCCTCCCCTACTTTCTTTTCCTCCATAGCACTAATTCTTTCTGTCATCCTATATATTTTACCTAGTTCTTTTCTTTTGTGTCTATCTCTTCCTCCTAGCACACAAGCTCCATATGGGTAAGCGTATTTGTTTTGTTCACTACTCTAAACCCAGTGTCCAAAACAGTGTCTGAGGCAAAAGAGGGACTCAGTAAATATTTCCTGAATGTTGGTAGCCAGAGGTAGAAAACACCTGAAGAATCATGCTTCCAAAATGAGAGTCCACTCTGGTTCTCAGAAGTTTATCTCAGTGGGATAACCAATAAGAATTAAGAGCTGCTCCTCTAACTTAGACGGGGTAACCATATTTTTATGGGCAACAAGCACCTATCTGCCATCGCTGCATCTTCTGCCAGGGCGAGTTGGATCAAGTGATGCACTGATAATGCAGAAAGCAAAAAACATATGCCAACTAAAGTTGAGGGTGCCCAGGTTGAATTCAGCAGACTGACAATGAGACACTTGGTAACGAGGACATCTGCCTTGTGGAGTGAAGCAGATTGAGTCCATGTAGGTTTTATTCTGGCTGTTGGGCAAGTTTAATGTCTCTCATTTAATGTCTTGCCATCTTGAATGCAGACAATAGAACCAGCCTCTGCAGTGCGATTTGACCTCCAGCTGCCCTCCAGGGCTTAAGCTCTGGTCCTCACTGCACAACTTCACAAGTCAGTTGATGAAAATGCTGAGACTTCAAAAGGAAGAGTTGAAAGAATAATCTGCAAGGCACTGATGCTAATAAAAAGCAACTCAGAGCCTCGGTGTGGTGGCTCACACCTGTAATCCTAGCAGTTTGGGAGGCCGAGGTGGGCAGATCACTTGAGGTCAGGAGTTAGAAAACAGCCTGGCCAACCTGGTGAAACCCCATCTCTACTAAAAATACAAAAATTAACCAGACATGGTGATGGGCACCTGTGATCCCAGCTACTCGGGAGGCTGAGGCAGGATAATTGCTTGAACCTGGGAGGCAGAGGTTGTGGTAAGCCAAGATCATGCCACTGCACTCCAGCCTGGGTAACAGAGTGAGACTCTGTCTCAAAAAAAAAAAAAAAAAAAAAAAAAAATTCAGCTCTGGCAATACAGGCTAGCTGACCATGAGCATGACAGGAGGTAGCATGTCCTCCACAAGCTACTTTACAGCCTGCCCAAAAAGAGTTGGGGGTGGATATGTATTGACCCTAATTACATAGACACAAATGGACCAGAAGTAGGACAATTTTTCTGCAACAGGTTGTAAGAGGCATCTTAGAAAGAGCACAGGTTTTCTGGCCAGAGAGACCAGGGACTATAATCCTGAGCCTCTTAATAAGTATTTGACCTTGGGCTGAAATGAGACTCCATTTCTTTCTCTGCAAAGTCACAGAGGTAATACCTAATTAACTGGGCTGTTATATTTGAAATGTTATTGTTAGTTATTTTTAAGTTATTGATACCAACTAAAGTAGAGCCTAATGATTGTTGTAAGGATTAAATGAAATGCCATGTTACAAAAGGCCTGGAACAGAGTCAGCTCTCAGCAAACGTTACTTCACTTTCTTCCTCCTACAATGCCTATGCTCCTCTGCAGTGTTCTAGGGTGGACAACAGTCCTGCATTGCCTGGAACTGAGGAGTTTCCTGGGACAACGGACTCTCAGTGCTAAAACTGGAATAGTCTGGGCAAACCAGCATGGTTGATGGTTCTAGTGCCACTTCATTTCCTGTTAAAGCTCAGAGAAGACAACCGCCAACATATTTTCTTTTTTCTGATTCGGATTCATTGAAAGAAACAGAATCTTTTCTTGTTCCACCAAAACCTAAACAAGACAGCCTGGACCAAGGATTCTTAACCTTTTGGAGGCCAGTGATCTCCTTCAGAATCTCATGAAAGCAATAATAGTTAGAGCTGATATTTATTGAGTTGTGTGTATGTCAGGCACTCTTCTAAATGTATGTGTGTCAGGCACTCTTCTACTGTTCTTGTACCCATCTTACACATGAAAAAAAAGAGGCATGGAGAAAGTGACAGACACAGTGGAGGAGTCAGGATTCAGGTTCAGTCTGGCCTTAGAGACCACCCCTTGACCCACAGAAGCCTGCCATTCTTTACATAGTCTTTCCAGAAATAAACACACCAAGGCAAGCACAAAATTGGCATATAGTTTCAGAGAATGGAGAGACCCTATCATGGGTCCTGGATTAGGAACTGCAATCCATGCTGTATCTTTTATGAAAAGTTCTCCCTCAAAAAATAATAAAATAGCCAGCATGGTGGCTCAGACCTGTAATCCTAGCACTTTGAGAGGTCAAGGAGGGCAGATCCTTTGAGGCCAAGAGTTCGGGACTAACCTGGCTGACATAGTGAAACCCCATCTCTACTGAAGATACAAATATTAGCCAGACGTGCCTGTAATCCCAGCTACTTGGGAGGCTAAGGCAGGAGAATCACTTGAATCCAGGAGACAGAGGTTGCAGTGAGCCGAGATCACGCCACTGGACTACAGCCTGGGTGACAGAGTGAGACTCCATCTCAAAAACAATAATAATAGTGAAATAAATATCATTGCCTGCATCATCTTTGCTCAAGCCTGCCTGAGAAGGGAATGGATTTTTTTCAAACAAATGCGAGTGACTGTGGTTTTTTTGAAGAGCAGTTCATTGTTGCAACGTTCAACACCGTAATTTCATTCCTGAAACGTACACATTTAACTAGAATGGTGAGTTAGATGTTTATAGTTAAAGAGAGGAGATACTTTCATAGAAATACTCCCATAGAAAGTGATTTCATTTGTATATTTTTTATTCCACTTCTAGAAGGCAAATAACAAAAACAGATTGATAGTAACATTTATTTTTAAAAGCAACTTCTGGGACGTTTTCTGGGGTTGTTGCAAATTGACCCCAAATACCTGCACCCGCCTACTGTTTCAGAGAGCTTGCTAAGTGACCAGATACAAATTACTTAACACTTCTGGGCCTCAGTTTTTCCTAACAGATTAATTGGACTAGATTTATTCTAAGGTTTCTTTCAAATCTAAAAATTCCATAATTATGTGACTTCATGTGAGGAACCATAACCCTAAGACACAACAAGTTTATTAAATCAGAAAAAAGGGCTTCTATTACGCCCACCAGGATACTTCCTACAGTCAAAATTGTTTTGAACTACTACGTTTAAAAGATTGCAATAGTAAAATTGTTAGATATACTTTTAAATGGATTTAAAGTTGTTAGTATTTTTATTTTTAAAATTTATTTATTTATTTATTTATTGAGACAGAGTCTTGCTCTGTCTCCCAGGCTAGAGTGGGATTACAGGCACGTGCTACAACAAAGGTGTTAATATTTTTAATGGGCCATGTGTTTGCTGTATTATTTGAGAACATTCAATATTGCCTTCTAAGACAAACCAATAAAGTTGAATGAAACTCTTAAATGTTTAAAGTAGTGAGTAAGCAAGTAGCTTGGAAGACATGAAAAGAATTTATAAGCTATGTTATCTGTGGATGGTAAGTTAGTAACCTGTAGAGCAGATAGAAAGGAAGCATGGAATATATGATAAAGTGGATGGAACAAGTGAGCATGATATTTACAGGTAGAAAGGGATGGAAGGAGCAAGTCATTAGGAAGGACCATGCCACCAGGCCGACAGCTACATTATCTGTAAATCAGTTACTCATTGAGATGTCTCATTCTGGCTCCACATTTGCTCTGTTCCAGAGATGCAGGTAAAACCCAGAGCTGCTCAGCAGGCTGACCGGAGAGCAATGCATGTGGCCGAGTGCATCTGTTCCCTGTGTCTCCCTAGAAGACACAGGTCAGTGTTTGTGTTAGCTCCAGGAACTTTCTGAGGGCTGAGCTCCCTTTTTCAACCTCAATTCTGGTCACTGTAACCACACTAATAGTGGAGAAAGCCGACGTAGAGATGAGAGAAAGAGACAGAGAAAGGGGAAGGTGATGGATGGAGGAGGGCAGAACAGATGAGCACCGCTTAACGCAAGACTCAAGTGTGGTCCTTCCCCTTCATTTGTATCTTATCCAAAATATGTAAACTTGCCCACCTTTTTCTCTGTGTCTTTTAAATTGATTTAATCAACTGTGTGGACTTGAGCATGCTGCTGCAAAACTTCGTGTTTCACGACCTCTGTGACAGTTTGTCTAGTAGCAGATTTGAAAGTTACCATTGCATTAAAATATTTTCCCACATGACGATATCTTGTCTGATCGCCACACGCATTTTGTTGTTGCACTGGCTAGAGCAGATCCTGGGAGGGCCCAGCTCTGTGCTACTAAAATGACAACATGGGACTGTGCTGTTGATTTTTCCAAGAAGTACCCTCTACCTGAAGAAGACTAAAATATGACTAAAAGGGGAAGAAAATAACAATAAGAGCTCTGAGACAGGTGAGAAGAAATACGATCAAAATTGAAGTACCAGTCCCTAAGTCACTGTCCTTCCCAGTTCCCATTCTTAGGGCTTTGATTGTGCCAGGATGGATACTGACTTTAAGAGACTGCCATTCAGTGTCTGGAAGTTGTCTCCTATGCCGCACTATGCCATACTGAGCTCACCATCCTAAGAGCTGTGAGATCACTCTGTTCACATTTGGGAAGATGACTTGGTTATAAAAAAAAATTAATAGAAAAATAAATAATTCTGACATCAATTTTCTGTTTAGACTTGATAAGGCTGTGTCTTTCCTTCCTGCTTTTATCATCCTCATACAAGCAAGAAGCCCTTGGTGAGCTCAGAGGGCTGTTGTCTGCTTGCCTAGAACTAAAAATAGACTTCCCGATGACTTCCAGCCAGCCTTGTCTCTCCCTCTAAGAGCCTTTTCTGCAAACAAAAGCAAAACTCCCCAATACCCTGGGATCATACTTGCCTCCTACCAGCTTGACCATGGTGAGGAGACTGGTCTTGGTAAGCCTACAGAGACATGGAGACTACAGAAAAACTCATTCCCAAAATGCAGCAACAGCATCTACCTCCTGTGCAGAGGCTTCAGAATGCAGTGGGTGCTAAGTAGGAACTATCCAAGGAGGTAGCTGGGGAGTTAGGGACAGGGAGGACCCATGCGGTTAGCAGTAAGGAAAGGACGAGGGAACTACATTTAGTCCTGATACTTGAATTCCAGCCATGAAGGTTAAGGCCATGTCTACTCACTTATCTCATGCCTCTACCTCCTCCTGGGCCAATTAGTCTAGAGCAGTGGTGTCCAGTGGAACTTTCTGCAATGATGAAACTGTGCTAGATTTGCACTGTCCAATATGTTAGTCACCAGTCACGTGTCATTGCCAAACAGTTTAAATGTGGCTAGCACAACTGAATTTTAAATGTTATTTAATTTTAATTAATTTAAATTTAAGCACCCACATGTGGCTAGTGTTACCATATTGGACAGTGCAGATCAAGAGCAAAAGATGGTCTTTGGAGTCAGACAAACCTGGATTTGAATCCTGGCTTTGTTGCTCACTAGCTGTTTGACCTTCGATAAGTCACTCAATCTCTAGAAGCCTCCGTTTCCCCATATATGAAATCAAACTTACGACACCTCCTTCAACAGATTGTTGTGAGGATTAAATAAGCTAATACATGGAAAGCACTTGGCACTTTGCTGCTTAATACACACAGCTTCCTCCTGATCAAACTTGAATTAAATATTGAGACATTTGGCAATGTCTGGAAACACCCTGAGTTGCTACAAATGGGCAAGTGCTACTGGTATCAAGTAGGTAGAGATAAAGGATTTTGTTAAACACCCTACAATGCACATGACTACTTCCCCACCCCATCCCCAAACAGGGAATTATCCTCCCCAAATGTCAACGGTGCCTAGGTTAAGAAACTTTTATGTACACACACCCTAAGAATTAGACTATGAATTAAAGATCTCACCTCATCATTCCCTTGAGCCTTCCTTCCATTCCCCAAGAAACTCTCTCCACCTTTTACCAACCATCCTCCAGACTTCTACCTATATCAAAAACCCCAAACATGGTAAATTTTCTAAAGAATATGTAGACAGCCATGTTTATAGAGGCAAAATTCACTTCAGCAAATACAGTCAAAGTCAAGAATTACCCCTACCTCCACATTTGCTGACCTCTCTGCCTGGAGCACTCCTCCCCTAGATATTTTCATGGATTGCTTCTTCATTCCCTTAACACTTATTAACTTTATCTCTTCAAACCTGGTTTCCCAAAGAGGCTTTCTCTGGCTATCTTCTCAAAAATAGCACCTACCCCCATCCCACCATTGTCTATCCTCATCCTGCCATTGAAACACCTGACACCACACTCCATGCTGATTTGCTTAGAATGGAAGATCCTCAGAGCATGGATTTTGTCTTCTCCAGTGTATCCCTAGGGCCCAGCACTGTGCCTAGCACATAGTCAAAGCCCAGGAAATAGTTGTCAAAGGAGTAAAAAAACTATGTCTAACCCAGGTCTAATGGCTCCCATATTTCAGGTGGCATTCAGTGCAATAATTTCCTCAAGTGTAAAAAAATATGTTTAAGTTGCTTGGAGTTCTCAATAATAGAAGCTGATCTTGTCAGAGAGTAGCATGGGGCATGTACCTGGATTTGGGGAAAATGAGCAAATAAAAAACCATGCCTACTGCAGCAAAATGGGAATTTTCCTCTTGTTCCTTTTTTTGTTTTGCTTTGAAGTACAAAATGTTCTCTTATATTTATTTCTTCTAACAACCCAATTTTACAGAACTGTACAAAAAAGTTTAGACAATTTCATCAAAATTGGTTTTTAAATAATACAATGTACTTTTAAAACTAATCATTTTACAGTCTGCTTCCACTGTTGGGAGAAACTCTGCCAAATAAATGGGATCTCCTTCCAGTAGGGAATTGCTCACTGGAGAGAGAGGCCATGTTATTCCCTTTAGGCTCCTATGGGCAGCCCAGGGACTGGTTCACGGCAGGAGTTTGGCCAGCACCTGGTTCTGCCCTTCCTACTACTGTTTCCCCTTCACCTGTGAAACAAGCAGCCCAGTCCTGGGAGACCTCCTTCCAGGCGACATGATCCCTGAGAAAGCATTTGCTGAGACACTGTAAAGCTTGGTCCTGGGCTCCACTTTGCAGCACCCTCCTATCCATCTGGAAACCAGGGCTGTTGGTCACTTGCCCCTTACATCCTTGGCTCTTCCAGAGGCTTCGTTCAAATGGGCCCGCCTCCTGCCTGGACCATGCCTTCTGTTATGTTGCTGCTGCTGCCATTTCCTGCCAACGAGGCATGATTTACACTTCCCTCGAGGCCTTGTTTGACTATTTTTTCTGCCCTACCTGGCTCTGCCATCATGATATCCCAACAGCACTGGCTGAGGGAAAGTTGATTAAAATTCAACATCTCTTTTTATTACCTAGGCAAAGATCAGTCTATATGCAAAGCTCTCTCTGCAGAACTCTTGGTTTTTGTACCATTCTGTTATTCCCAACATGAACTTCTTTTGCTAGACACATCGACATCATAGTTCTGTTTACCCTCTGGATAACCTCAATGTCATTTCAAGGTCACTTAGTTGGTCACAATTATTGGACTGCTTGCTTAGTTTTCTACCTACACAGGGTAGAAATCCCTACTGTATCTAACTCTGAAGATAAGAGCATGTCTTTTTTCTAGCTGGAAATTGTACTTATATTATTCTTTATATTGTTAAGGTGCTTTGTGTTTTTCAAAGATGTTTCTTATACTGATCTCAATAATAACACAGAAAAAGATGGTAAGATTTTCAAGAGCAGGAACCAATCTCTAGCTTATTCATTACAGAGTAGGTGTCTCAAGTATGTTTACTAAATGGTGTGTTCCATTTGCATTTCCTTGGATTCATGCTGGGTAAGATGCCAGGAGACCTGATTTCTGATGCTGGTTTGTTTATAGTCTGCCAACACTGTCCGATAGAATTAGAAGGCTGGTCAACATACCACTTAAAATGTTGTAGTAGTCATACTTTTTAAAACAAGCAAAAATTACATTTTAATAATATATTTTACTTAATATACACCAACTATTATCTTCTCATCACGTAATCAATACAAAAAATTAATAAGATATTTACATCTTTTTCTTCACACAAGTCTTAGAAATTCAGGATTTATAGTGACAGCACATCTCGATTTGGACTAGTCACACTTTTAAAAAATAGATTTTATTTTTTAGAGTAATTTTCAATTCACAGCAAAATTGGACAGAAGGTAGAGAGAGTGTGCATATGCCCCTCCACACACAGCACTACAGTGGTGCATTTGTTACCATTGATGAAGCCACATTGACACATAGTTATCACCCAAAGTCCATAGTTTACATTAGCATTCACTCTTAGTATTGAACAGTCTACAGATTTTGACAGATGTATATTGATATTTATTCACCATAATACTCAGAGTAGTTTTACTGCTATAAAAATCCTGCGTTCCACCTCTTCATCCCTCTCTACCCTATAATCCCTGGCAACAACTAATCTTCTACTATCTCCATAGTTTTGCTTTTTCCCAGAATGTCCTATGTTGAAATCACATAGTAGCAATCTTTCCAGATTGACTTTTTAATGTAATAGTATAAATTTAAGATTCCTCTATGTCTTTTCAATCTTTATAGTTCATTTCTTTTTAGTGCTGAATAATATTCCACTGTCTGAATGTAACACAGTTTATTTATCCATCCACCTACTGAAGGACGTCTTGGTTGCTTCCAGTTTGGGCAATTATGAATAAAGCTGCTATAAACATTTTTGTGCAGGTTTCTATGTAAGCGTATCTTCGAACTCATTTGGTACGATACCAAAGAGCACAATTGCTAGATGGCATAATAAAAGAATGTTTAGTTTTGTGAGAAACTATCCAACTGTCTTCCCAAGTGGCTGTTCCATTTTTTATTCCCATCAGCAATGAATGACAGCTCCTGTTGCTCTGCATCCTCACCAGCATTTGGTGTTGTCAGTGTTCTGGATTTTGGTGTGTTTCATTTGCATCTCCCTGGTAATCTAGGATGGGGAGCACCTTTTCATATACATATTTGTCATCTGTATTAGTCCATTTTCATGCTGCTGACAAAGACATACCCAAGGCTGGGCAATTTACAAAAGAAAGAGGTTTATTGGACTTACAGTTCCGAGTGGCCAGAGAGGCCTCACAATATGGCAGAAGGTGAAAGGCATGTCCCACATGGTAGCGGCAAGAAGAATGACAGCCAAGCCAAATGAGTTTCTCTTTATCAAACCATCAGATCTCGTGAGACTTACTCACCACCACAAGAACAGTATGAGGAAAACCACCCCCATGATTCAATTACTTCCCACTGGGTCCCTCCCACAACATGAGATTTGGGTGGGGACACCGAGCCAAACCATATCACCATCTGTATATCTTCGTTGGTGGGATGTCTGTGAAGGTTTTTGACCCAATTTTTTAATCGGGTTGTTTGTTTTCTCATTGTTGAGTTTTAAGGGCTCTTTGTATATTTTGTATAACAGTTTTCAAATCAGATATTTCTTTTGCAAGCATTTTCTCTTAGTGTGCGGCTTATATTCTCTCTCTTTCTTTTTTCTGTTTTTTTTTTTTTTTTTGCTGGACTAGCCACATTTCAAGTACTTAGCAGCCACATGTTGCTAGTGGCTGCTGTACTGGACAGTACAATTTTAGATGGATTAACCTGGTAATGAGATGCAGTCATTTGACCTCTGTGATAAGATATCCAAAAGGAAATACCTAGGCTGGGCACAGTGGCTCACACCTGTAATCCCAACACTTTGGGAGGTCAAGGCAGCAGGATAGTTTGAGGCCAGGGCAATGTAGCAAAACCTCATTTTTTAAAAAAAGTTTAAACAAATTAGCTAGCTGTGGTGGCATTTCCCTGTAGTCCCAGCTACTTGGGAGGATTGCTTGAGTCGAGGAGTTTAAGGTTGAAGTGAGCAACACTTTGTCTCTAATAAAAAAGAAATAAGTAAATAAATAAATAAAGGAAATACCTAATTGGTGATTGTTGGGTCCAGGAAGTTAGAGCTCAGAAGAGAGGTTGAGGCAGAATTTAAAGACTTTAGAGTTATCAGGAATTAGGTGGTAGCTGAAGCATGTAAGTGTATGAGACTACTCAAGGAAAGAATATTGACTGGGAAGAGAAGAGGGTCTAGAACTGATTTCCAAATTACCTGCCTACCAAACATCTCCACTTAAGTGATAGGAAATATTCTCAAACTTGGACTATCCCCAACTCAATTCATTATTTTTCCCTTCCTATTCTCCCTCAAATTTTCTTACCCATACACCAATTTGCACAAGCTGGAAATCTAGAAGTCATCCTCAACTGCTTCTCCGTCAGCCTCCAGGGCCCATCTGTGGCTGATTCTATATCCTAAATTGCTATTGCATCTGTCCCCTATTGTCATTTCATCATGTCTTACCTGGATCACTGCCATAGCTTCCTAACTGGCCTTTCTGTCTCCAGTCAGGCCTCACTCCAATACATTCCACACACTGATGCCACAGTGATCATTTAAAAGGTAAATCTGATCATGTCACTTCTCTGACTTAAAATCCTTCAATGACTCACCATTACATTCACAATAAAGTCTAACTTCATCATGGCATATGAGGTTCTCATGTTTACCTTCCCAGCTGCATGCACACATACCCTGAGCTCCAACCACACTAACTGCCTACCAGTTATCCAGTTGTTCACTTGCTCTCACTCTCTTGTTGTAATCCTTTTTTTTTTTTTTTTTTTTGAGACAGAGTCTTGCTCTGTCGCCCAGGCTGGAGTGCAGTGGCACGATCCCGGCTCACTACAAACTCCACTGCCTGGGTTCACGCCATTCTCCTGCCTCAGCCTCCCTAGTAACTGGTAGTAACAGGTGCCCGCCACCATGCCCGGCCAGTTTTTTGTATTTTTAGTAGAGACAGGGTTTCACTATGTTAGCAAGATGGTCTCAGTCTCCTGACTTCGTGATCCACCTGCCTCAGCCTCCCAAAGTGCTGGGATTACAGGTGTGAGCCACCGCACCTCGCCCTCTTGTTCTCATTATTGCACATAATTCCTTCTGCCTTCCTTCCACACCCTTGCTCTCTGTATGAAGTTGGGCATCTTCTCCCATATTACCACAGCATGACTTTACTATTATTTTGTAAGTGTTGTATATTCGTCTGTCTCTGCACCTAGACTGTGAACTCTCTGAGGCCAGGGATTGTATCTGTCATCTCTGTGTCCCCAAAACTTTACCCAGTGCTTGGCAGAAGGTGCTTGATACATTTTATGGAATAAAAGAGCAGAAGGGCCAACCCAGTACCCAAGAAGGATCAGGCAAGCCTATCACATAATATTACTCGAGGAATTTATCCAGGGTTAAACTGTTGGGAGAGAGGAGGAAGTGATTCCGGAAGTATTGGAGGGGTGAAACATTTAATGCTAAGTGGTAATGTTTGAGTTTTTTTTATGACTTTATTGTGGCTTGGTGACCAAATTAGAGATGGCGTGGTTAGAGAATTAACACCTCACCTCCATCACACAAACCCACTATCTGAGTCCTTTTTGTGCTGCTATAACAAAATACCATAGACTGGGTAATTCGTAAGTAACAGAAATTTATTTCTCACAGTTCTGAAGGCTGAAAAGTGCAAGACTAAGTCACCAGCAGATTCAGTGTATGGTGAGGGCCCCATCTCTCTACTTCCAAGACGGTGCCTTGTTGCTCCGTCCTCACGTGGAGGAAGGGTCAAAGAGCAAAAGGGATGAACCCTATAGGAAGCCTTAATCCTACTTATGAGGAAGAAGCCCTCACGACCTGATTCACCCCCTAAAGGCCCCGCCTCTTAACGCTATTGCACTGGATATTCAGTTTGAACAGGATTTTTGCAGGGGACACAAACTTTCAAACCATAACACCCAGCAAAACTCCTTGCTCGTTCCTGTGCACAGTCCCTACTTCCTGTTATCCTTCATCTGCCATTCCAGAGAGGAGCCTCACATACTTCTACTGGGTCCCCAGCTTCATTTGGTGGGCCCTGTATTTTGATGGAGGGTGTCCCTTCAAGGAATTCTTGAGTCCACAATAAATCCCTTCGGGCCTTTGGAGTCAGAATGTCTTACTTTAGTTCGGACCTAGAGAATTCTCCAGAACTGAGGAGAATTACCTCAGTCCACCCTGAGTAACAGTGTGGGAGAACCAAGACAAATATTTTGGATTGATCTGGTGGGGATGTGGCTTTGAGCCAGCATCAGAAGTTAACGAAGGAAATAAGTGGGTTGAAATTGGCTGATGGGAATCTGATGTGTCGCTTAGTGCAGCATCCATGTCACACGGCTTTCCTAATCCACTCGGTGATCACATCTTCCCAAGGAATCCTTCCTTGTGCCCAACTTCAAGACACCCACCTCCTTCCATTACAGTTGTGTGTGCCCCAGTTGCCTTGACATTCTGGATTTGCATTTTAATAAGCCATTATTTCTACAATAACTTTTCAGGTGTTATCATCTGCAATAGATTTTTGAGTGGCCTCTTGCAACCTTGCCACAAAGTCTGGATATGGCTCTTTAGAGCCTTGTCTGATTGAATTAAAAGAAGGGCAGTTGGTTCCTGGGTCCTGAATTTTTTCCCAGGCCCTGAGGCAAATGAGCTATGATTCCTTGTATAGACATGTATTTACTCTCCAGAGTACAAATCTTGCCTTCTTTGGAGAGGAAACAAAGTATTAAGAATTTGGGTGCCAGACTCAGACAGACCTAAGTTCGAATCCTGGCTCCACCAATTACTGCTTGTTAAGATCTTGGGCAAATTGACTCCTGTGTGCCCCAGTTGCCTTGTATTAGTTTTCTGTAGCTGCTGTAACAAAGTACCACAAGCTACGTGGCTTAAAATGACAAAAAATGTCTTCTCTCACAATTCTGGAGACAAGGAGTTGGAAATCAGTGTGAGTCGGCTGAAGCGAAGGTCTTGGCAGGGTCGTGCTCCCTCTGGAGGTTCCAGGAAAGAATTCTCTCCCTGCCTCTTCCAGTTTTGGATGACTGCGGGCATTCTTTCACCCGACTGCCTCACTCCAGTCTCTGCCTCTGTGGTCACATTGCCTCTTCCTATCCCATTTGTATCGAATCGCCCTCTGCCTCATCACATGAATCTTATCAGAGGATGTATGTGAGGGCATTTAGGACCCATCTGGATAATCCAGGAAAATCTCCCCATCTCAATATCCTTAGCTTAATCACCTCTGCAAAGACTCTTTTCTCAAATAAGATAACATTTACAAATTTCAGGGGTTCGAACCTGACATTTTAGGGGCTGCTATTCAGTCTACTACATTCCCTAACTGCTAGTTATATATGTATTAAAATATTATTTTTATATTTTACTATTTGTCAGTGAAAATAGATGTCCTATTCAAAATCTGAATATGGATTGTTTTGTTTGAGTTCCCCATCCCCACTCCCCCTGAGCAGGCTAGAGACCAAGGACGTGCATGCAAGTAGTTGGGGTGTGGGGGAAGTGGTCCCAGGAAACAAGAAGGTGGAACTAGGAAGAGTGAAACAGAAATGGAGGGAAAGTCAATATAAGCATACATTATTGAGCTAGTCATTCTAAGCAGCTGGAGCTCAACCTTCCTGGTACCCTCTGAGGAGCTGTGTAGATAACCTCGGAGTTGTCCTTTTGAGGGATAGAGGAGGGGAGGATTTGTCCACCATCACTCATGTTCCTTGGGTCTTGTGAGCAGCTTCCCCACACATTCAAGCTTGAGCACACATCAGAATAGCTGAGCAATTTCCCACAGGTAAAATCCTTGGCAGAAGCAGTGAAACCCCAGGGCAGAAAGCGAGAGATAAGTGGTGTCACTGAAACAGGGTACTGCCAACTTATACCTGGAGGAAACTGGTTGTCATGGCAACAGCTAGACTAAAAAGATGAGTCAAGAAGATATCAGATCTTCAGATGAGGCATACAACGGTCCTGTACATTTTGGGTTGTTGTAAGGATTAAATGCCAGAAGGTATGTATCTAATACATGGTTAAACCTTCAAAAGAAACAGCCATTATTTTGGTTGACGTGGTTACTAAATACCTGTCCTTGTATCACATGCCTAGCATAGTGCCTACCACATGGGCAACTTGCAATATGTCTTTGCTGGCTGGCAGGCTGAAGGAATGGAAGGCAGGATAAGTGGATAGATGGATAGGTAGATGGATGGATAGGTAGATGGATGGGTGGATGAGTGAGTGAACTGACAAAAGCAAACAAACATACCAGCATATGTGCTTTGATATTTTCTCAGAAAGAACCCACAAGTGTCTCTCTGATTAACAGATCAAGTAGTCAGATGTAGGGGCTGTGATGCCTTGGATGAACATAATAAATATGTAGCACCTGAGATTAATGCTCTCTTAACCTAACTAGTAATTTTTTTTCTTCCACTACAACCAAAGTTCAATTCACTTAGAATTTCCATTGCCCTGGAAAATTTTGAGATTCAGATTTCAGCTGGTTTGTTTATTTGTTTGTTTTGTTTTTGTTTTGAGAATGAGTCTCACTCTTGTCTCCAAGGTTGGTGTGCAATGGTGAGATCTCGGCTCACTGCAACCTCCACCTCCCAGGTTCAAGTGATTCTCCCACCTCAGCCTCCAGAGTAGCTGGGATTACAGGCACCCACCATCATGCCTGGCTAATTTTTGTATTTTTGTAGAGACAGGGTTTCGCCATGTTGGCCAGGCTGGTCTTGAACTCCTGACCTAAGGTGATCTGCCTGCCTCAGCCTCCCAAAGTGCTGGGATTACAGGTGTGAGCCACCGCACTCAGCCAAATCTCAGTTGTTTTAATCTGGCTGGGAGTAAATTAGGACCCTCATGGTGTCATGTGCTGGAAGCAACTTGACTTTTGATCTTAGAGCTAAATATTTTCTTTACATGCATGTGCACTCTATTTTTACCCTCATTCTGGGGTGCAGGATTACAGATGAGCAACTTGACAATAGTCTTGTGAGAGGGAGTATATACTTCCTCATGTCATCATCATCTTAAACACTTCATGCTTCACCGAAGCTTACTAGGCAGCACCCCTTGTGTTGGGATCTAAGAATAAAAGATTCACATTTCTGCCCTGAATGAATGCACATCCTATTTGAGGAGATAGTGTTGTTACATAAAAATAAATAATGTTATTAGACACTTATCATGAGGGACTAGTGAATGCTCCTGACAAAACTTCCAAAGTTCAGGAGTGGAGGAAGGGTACTGCAAGTCAGGGAAGCTCATCAAATCTTCCTGAAAGAGACAGAGCAAGCTCAGGCCTTGAAGAGAGTATAGATGTGGATACTTTGAAAGGGAGCAGGAGGAAGCAATTCCAGGCAAGAGGAATCATGTTGGATAAGAACTCATGACTCTTTCAGGGGAGCTCAGGTCAGGGGCTTTTAAGCAGATGAGCCTGCAAACAAGAGAGGAAAAAGTATTAGTGCTCTCCCATTCATCATAGCACAAAGAAGAAAGGCCTCTATGCAGAGCAGAGCCAGTCCACCTATTTGTGATCTGGTGGCTACAGTGCCAAGAACAACTTAATTTGGAGCTTAGGCTAGTGAGATCACACTTGGCTAACTTTCCTCCAGCCAGATCATGGTTGGAGGATGCTCTCCGGAAGACTGTTAAGAAACAAAGTCCTTCCTCTCTTAATGTTTTAACCATATGTGTCCCATCTCCCCTACCTCTGCCTGGTCTTCAGTGGAAGGAAAAGATTATCCTCCTGGGTTTACTCATTTATTCATCTCTTCATTCAACAAATATTTATTAAGCACCTACTTTGTGCTGGACTCTGTGCCAGGCTCTGGGGAGTCAATGGCAAGCAACTCTAATGACCTTGTGGTGGAAGAGAGCAAAACTCATTTGAGAACCAAGAGAAGGTCAGTTGAGACCAGGGAAGAAAGAGCAAAAGAAGTAGAGGGCAGGATGAGTTTGGAGAGGCAGACATGGCCTGACGAGGCAAGACCTTGTGGTCCAGGCCACGGATTTTGGCTGTTAGCCTAAGAGTGATGGGGAGCCATCGGTGACCCAAGTGAGTGCTGTTTCTGTGAAGCAACAGAGTTGGCTACCAGGCTGGAGTGGAGTTAGTACATGCTTTGCTAGTGTTAGCAGCTCAGACATCTGGCTTTGTGATAGTAAAATATAAAATAGTTTGGCATGTCAGTCTGCAGAGAAGGAGAAAAGGGAGCAGAGAAGGGTACGATGATTATTTTTAAGAGCGTAATGTTGAAATTACACTATTTCTGCTCACATTCTATTAACCATAATACTCTCTTGGCCTCTCCTAGCTACAAGGAAAGCTGGGAAATGTGGTCTTTCTCCTACACAGTCCTGCACCTGGAGCTAAAATTTCTACCACTTCTCCCTAGAAGAGAGAATGATTATTGGGGAAGAGTTGGCAGTCTCTGTCATAGGGCCCTTACTGATCTTTTCAGTCAAGGCCAATTAATAATACAGATATGCAGTCATTCAATGAGCATGTACTGTATGCCATGCCCTCAGCCGTATGCAGAGATTATACAGATGAATGAGACACAATAACTACACTCAAGTAGCTCATAATCTAGTGTAGTGGAACTCCAACTGGGTCCCATAGTCACCTGGGAGGTATTAAATATCTCAATGCTCAGACCTCACCTCTTGCCAATTAAATCAGAACCTCTGAGGATGAGACCCTATTATTGGCATATCTTAAAACCCCCCAGGTGCTTCCAGCACGCCAGTCTTCCACTGCTGTTTTAGTAGAAAAGAGAGATGTGTTACCAAATTGCTGCAACACAAGGCAATAGTGCTCTAATAGAGAAAAATACAATTTCTGTGGGAACAAATGTGATTCCTTGACTAGACAAGGGTCATCAGAGAAGCCTGCACAAAAGAGGTGATACATGAGCAGAGTCTTAGAAGATCAGTGGCTGTTTGCCTGTTTGCCAGATGGGCGTGGTTGGGAAGGGCATTCAGATACAGAAAGGAGCATGACAAAAGCATGGATGTACAAGCCATTTTGGAACTGCAACATCAATAGATATCTTTTCTCCAAGTTATACTGGGCCGTAGACCAGTCAGAGTTCAGGTCATGGTACCTGAAAGCAACTTCCAGTCTGCAAATGACTAAATATTTAACATTTTATACTTATTCCCTTACTAATGCCTATAAACACTTGGTCTTGTAGGTTTCTGGGGTATCTCTGAGTCCCCTAGCTATGGGATGATGATGCAGAATATCTTTATGATGGGGCACGGCAAGGGCACCACCAAATAGAATGGATGTCAACCGGATGCCAGCTGAAATAGATTGCTGGAGATCCTCTGCAGTGCCCACATTTAAGCCTTTACTTGCTAGAACATGGGGAGCTCCAGAGGCTAGCAGGGGGTGGTGGTGGGTGATGCTAAGGGTTGGATTCAGAAGGCCATGTTAGCAGGGGTGCACTCTGGGGGCTCAGATATTTTAAAAAATGATATGCCTACACAGTTGCATGCTAGCTTTATGTCAGCCCTGGGCCAGATGACCCATGGAGTATCAGAAAGTCAGCTATTATTCTAGTCACAAGCAGATGTTAATGATGCTGAGGTAAGTGAGGCCACCAACAAAGCAAAGATAAGGCAAATGATGGGGGCAGCAGGATGGAATGCTAGAGCATTAATGGAGTGGGGTAGAGAAATGTAGGGCAAGAGTAATGGAAGAAAGGAAGACAGCGCGGAAGTCAGGAGCCCCGTGAAAGGCTGCAGCTGGAAGCTCCTAGCATCAAATCACTAGCAAATATTTCTCTGCAGCCTCCTTCAGTCCTGTCTAGTCTTTGACCCAGGATAAGGTTGTGCAAAATGGCAAGGATCAGACCTCTGGTATGGCCAGCGTTTTCTAGCTCAATCCTCAGTGACTCAGAAGGAAAGAGAAGCGAAGCAAGGAATGTGACAAACGTAGCTGTCACCTATGAATGCACACAGCTGGCCAGGAGAGGAAGGTCCAGGGAAAAGTGACTTATGTCAGGCTCAGCTTTGGCCTGTTATCCAAAATGAGGAGTGGACAATAGGGAGCCATTGTGTATCCAATCAACTCTCGTTTACCCAGGGGCATATTCTCCACTCTGTGGATTCCTCCTACTTTCTTTGAGCTTCCTCCAGCTGTCTGCCCTTTGACCGTTTTCCTGCCCATCAGAGCCACAGTCAGAGGGTGGGAAGGTGGAGGAGGGGGGAGGAAGTAAAATTCAGATCAGTCACTTTATCGTTATTCCTCAGACATTCTTGCAAAAGGGAGAGAGTTATTGGTTAAACTAACATTCAGTTTATTTGGGGTTTTAATTTATCAGGCTCTGCCTCATCCTTCATTAGCATGGATAATTGGTAATTGGTTAAGTAATATTTATTCAATCTGTGGCGCCTCAACTATTGTAGCTGCCTTGTTTCATTTGAAAAATAGTCTGCATTAGTAAAAGCTATATTGAAATGATTTTCTTAATGCACTTAGAGCTCTGCTATTTTAGCATAAAGCCTACATCTGTATTCCCTGTTTGTAGGGGAAGGAGGTTGCAAGTAGTTGGAGTAACCACCAATATGTGGGGGTTCATATCCTTTGGAATATTTAAGTAAAATGCTTTAAAGTTATATTTGTCTCACTTTCGAGCAAAGCAATCCAAATCTGAAACAGACTTGTGTGGATGCTTTTAAATATCTCCCCTGAGGTTTTTGTGTGGTCAAGGTGAAAGTAGGGCATAGATTTCTGATTCCTTTCCTACCACTGGTCCCCTTACTGTGGACATCTTAGTTTACTTCCTTACTGGAGTTCAAAAAAGTTGAACTAACTTAGGTCTCTACAGAAAAAAAGGTAATTGCATTTGGAGGCATCCCTCAAGTTTATAATAGCATTTAAAATGAAATCTTACAGTTAGGCAAAATAAAACCAAGATAGATGACTTGGTTTTATTACCAGGCTACAGTGTGAGGGAAGTAGAATTTACACTCTAAAATTAGAAACAAAAGTTTGGTTTAAAAAAAAAAAAATCTACCAAATCATAGTGGGTTGCTTTGGGGTTTTGGTTTTTTGTTTTATGGGTTTTGGGGTTTTTTTTTGTTTTGTTTTTTGCTTTTGTTTTGGCACTTTTAACTTTGAATAATTCATAGTGTTTTGAATTGCTTAGAATTAATATATTTTCTAGAAGAGAAGGACCAGCTGCTATGAACCACCATAGAGTTAGGCTGAGACCTGGACTGGTTAAGTGCTGAGGCTTTGGATTCAGAATAGAGCAGCCAAGATTTGAGCAGGGCTGAAGCCAACCCCATTGCCCACAGGTCCAAATCTGGCCTGTGGCCCATGGGACAACTTTTTTTTTTACAGGGGACCTGAGACTGGGTTTGACCCCTAACTTTGTCACTTATTTGCCAGCTGTTAGTAACCCTCTCTGAGGCTCAGTTTCATGATCTAATGACTGGGAGTGATAAGGGCTCCTGCCTCCTAGTGTTTGGGGAAGGATTAAATGCCAGAGCACTTAGCATGATGCCTGGCACAGAATAAATGCTCAATAATACTCAATATCTTCAAGACTTGAATTTCTAGCAGAGCCTCAGTGCCCTGAAAATCATCAGTAGTTGTGAGAAAAAGAATGTGAGAAGAAGAGAAGTATAGAAGAAAGTTGTGAGAAGAAAGAATTTCAACTGCACAAAAATGATGCTTCCAAGATACCAAACTGATTTATCCATTCATTATTTCACAAATAGAGCTATATTACAACACTAACTGGTGCAGCAGATAGCTGCATTTTAACTTTCAAGCAGATACGTATCTTGGGTTAAGTTGGCTTGGCAACCTATGTCCTTTTTATTGACAGATTTTGACAAAGGTCCTGAAATCGTTTCTTGAAACCTTAAGATATTTCCCTTTCTGTCCTACAGCAGCCTGCTAGATAGAACCAAAAATATAAATAGACTGTCTGGTAGGTGATCTGAACAGACACTTGCCTGGTCTCATACAATGTATGGAACTGCTGCTGCCTGTTTGGGCATTGCAGAAAACATTTGGATTGCTTTAGATGCCTTACCATGCTAATTAAATAAAAAATAACTAATTAAATGTCATAATGCATGATGTAAACTTGTTAATGTCAGGGGAGATTTTTAAAAACAACTATCAAGATGGGCAAATTTGTCACATGTCAACATTTTTAGTTAATTTTCAGTGGTAAATAAGTAAATTTTATTTAAGAAATTTGAAAACTGTCTGGCGATATGATTAGGGCATCCTATATTTTGTGCCTGATTAGACTGTGGCTTATAAGGGGGGCTGGAGAGTCTCTTCTGAATAGTTAACTACCCATTTTTTCAATTAAGCATAATGTTATGTTAACATCCTTAAAGAGGTAAATGATGGCACGGTAAATCCAATTAGAATACATACTACAACTGGATTCTCTTGCAATTTTCAAAAAGCTGATTGCATTTTACGTCTTCCCTGCTATTGTCAGAGTGGCTTTACCACAAGTTGCTGCACCCCCGCCTGGTGTCTGTGTCTCTGCGTGGTGACCTTTGCTGTAAGAGCTGCTGCAGACATCACCAACTCTCACATCAATTTGCTACAATTGGATGTGGCATCTTGCAGCTAATTTGATTTGGGAAGAAATGCACCTGGCTCTGTTTTTTCCCTATAGAATGTAGAGGGAGTTCTGAGTCCTCGCAGATGCCATCTAACCGAGGAGCCCATGTGTTTTTCAAGGTCTAAGCAGTTTGTCTTCATCTCCCCAAATACAGCCCATTACAAAGGGAGAGGAGCTGAATTATTTAACTCAAAAATCAATTAAACTGGGGTCAGGGAGGGAGAAAGAGAAACCAAATGAACTGAAAACAAAACCGTTGATATAACTTCCAGTCTTCTTGCCTTAAAAGAGAAGCAAACTCTTTATTTAGCTTTTCAACTCCACTTTCTTTGTTTTATCAGATCAATTAAATGCAATTTCCCCCCATCAGAACTCAAGGAATGCTAACCTGTCAAATTCATACTATTTGAAAGTAATACAAACACAAATACAGTTGTGTGGGTTTTTTTTTTTTAAGTTTCAAACTGATTTGAGGTTGTAGAAAATATGTAAAATGTCAATGTGCTTAATCTATTGTTGATAAATTTAAATAGATCAAAGGACCGTCGGTTGAAGGAAAAATAAAAGTCTCAGGCCTTTTATTCAGTGACCCACATCTTATCTCAATTATATCCCAGATATTGAGAAGCAAAATAATCAACAACAACAAAACCTGCCTTGTAAATAGGATTTACATTGATTATGTGGGGATGCTCTGAAAGTAAGGAGGAAGAAAGGATTATTGAGTATTTGCCTTAGTGTTGCACATTAGGTTTAATTTGCATGGTGGGGGTGTGCTTTCCAACATTTTTTCAAAAAAAAGTTGATTGTGTAGAACTCTCCAAGGGTGACTCACATCTTACCTATGTCACACTGCTATAAGTTTACCCAAAATGTGGCTTATGTAAAAGTAAAAAGGACTAGACATGGTGGCTCACACCTGTAATCCCAGCACTTTGGGAGGCTTGAGTGGGTGGACAGTTTGAGGTCAGGAGTTTGAAACCAGTCTGGCCAACACGGTGAAACCCCATCTCTGCTAAAAATACAAAATTAGCAGGGCGTGGTTGTGCGCACCTGTAATCCCAACTACTTGGGAGGCTGAGGCAGGAGAATCACTTGGACCCAGGAGGCAGAGGTTGCAGTGAGCCGAGATCCCATCACTGCACTCTAGCCTGGGCGACAGAACTAAACTCTGTCTCAAAAAAAAAAAAAAAAAAAAAAAAGTAAAAGGGGGTCATTCTCTGGAAAGATAAATCTGTTATTTTTAAGAGTAAATCTATACTGAATCAAAGGTTGAATTGAGGAGTTTTACATATAACTCCAGCTATAAAGGGTCTAATTTCATAACACACATGCACGTCTGAAATAAAGATTTGAGTGATTTTTGTCAGGGTGAAGAAAGGAGCTGTCACCAACTCAAAGCAACATGAGAGCAAGAAACATGCTAATTTTGCCATCTGCCTCTCATGTATTCTTGGTGCCAAGTCTGTAGTTGAGGTTCAGTTACCTGAATGAGTGACTAAAGCTTTATAACTTGAACACTTTGCATACATAGATCTAGCATAAATAAGCCTATTAATGGCAACTTCGACCTGTCAAGAAATAACCAAAGGATTTGTGTGCCTACTGGATTGTCTGGTGATTTTTACTTTAAAGGGGAGTATGTGAGTATTATTATCACAATTCCCTTGCATACTTTTTCTCTTCTTCCCCTGCCTCTTAAAGATAGAAGGCTTTACAGGAACATTTAAAGATGTAGAGATAAAGGGCAGCTCATTTTAGACTGGTGGCACTGGGAGGTGATATCATTTCCAACAAAAGGTGGAAGGCAGGGAAGAATTCAGAACCCAGAGGCAGAAAGCAAAATCAAAATAAGTTCCGAGAACTCTCCCTATCCCAAAAGTACCACTACCAAAGGGCCTTCCAGCGCAACTTCATTGTTTTCTCTGAACTTGTATGAATTTGCAGATCATTAGACTGCTCCAGGAAGATCTTCTAAAACAATCATTGTGCATAATTTTTCATTTGAGTTTGTTGGAACCACAACTCATCTCCATGAGACCCAGTGACCTGAAGAGGAAAATATTCTTAAGAACTGCTTTATTTCTTCAGAGCCTATCATAGGGTAGGGATTCAATAAATATCTAAATTAATAATGAATCAATAGATTAATTAATGGATATAGAAACTCACTGTTATGAGTCAGGAGAGGTTGGCTGGAGGTAGCAGAAATCAAAATAACAGTGAGAACCAAGGAAAAGTTGACTTCATGCTCATGTAAAAGAATTCTAGAGGCCAACAATATGATGCTGATATAGACAGCAGTTCCAGTTCCACGATGTCTTCCAAGACACAGGCTCTTGTCTTTCTGCAGCTATTCTCAGAGTGTGGTTTGTACCCTCACGATTTAGGACTGCAACCATCACATCCACGTTGAAGATAGGAAGGCAGAGAGGTAGAAGGTGAGACCCTTTCATCTGAGGTAGCTACTGTTCAGCATCCTGGAAGGTCCCACAACAATTCCACTTATCCTGGCACCTAAATTGTAGTCATACAGCCACACATATCTTCAAGAAGGAATTGGAAATGTTATCTTTTGTCTAAGCCTGGAATTCACGTTCTAATACTAAGGAAAGTAGAATGCATATGGGATTAGGCAATAGCAATATCTACTACATTAGATTTGTAAAGGAATAGAGATTTGTAAAGGAAATAGAGATCTGTAAAGGAGAACGAATTGATTCCTTCATCTAGCCTGATTATTCATTTCTTCCACATACCTGTCTGGTGTAGAAGAGAAAGGGGCAAATAGTTTCCTTAAGCATAAATGTCAAAGACGTTGAATACTAACATAGTGCTACTTTTTGCCAAGCAGTGTTCTCAATACTTTACATATATTAATTCACTTAATCCTAACAACAACCCTATGAAAATGGTGCTTTTATTATCATCATGTCACAGTTAAGACTTTAAGACACAGAGAGGTTAAGTGACTTGCCCAGGGTCACATAGCTAATAAGTGTCAGCATCAGGATCAAACCCAGGCAGTCTGACTCTTTAAACAACTAATCAGCTGATCAAAACAAGGAATGGGCAGTTTAGCAAAAAGTTAAAGATCAAATTCTTAGACTTTCCCAAAAAGCAATGTCTCAATCAAAACAAGATGAAGCACAACTCAGGAATTAGACTTCCATCCTCTCCTCTTACCCTCCATTTTATAGTTAACATGTTCTTAACTTAAAGTTCCTAAAATGCTAAAACGTTTGTATCATGTTTTCATTTGTGGTAGATGATTCAAAGGAATAGGTGTTAGGAAAACTTAAAAATACTTTTTGGATGAAATAACTCAAAATATAATGTTGTTCCCCTCCTGGTTGTAGCCATACACTTATACATCTCAAAACTAAATATTTAATGGTCAATTCCAAGTCCTAAAGGCCCACTATGATAATGGCTCACAGCTAAATGAGCTGCAATTTCAAGTGGTTACATTGTAGATTCACCCTCCTTTCCTGTTCACATCTTCTCCCCAGGCAAATATATGGACCCATTGTCCCCTGAACAAACGTGTAGGGTTTTTTTTAAAACCTTTTATTTAATTGATTTCGCCTCCATCCTGGAATGCCTTCCTCACTGCCCTCTGCCTGTGTGAACAATCTTTGTCTTTCAAGATCAGCTCAAATCTGACCACAAAACTCTTTACCCACCCACTTGCTCCTCCTCCAGTGTTCCTCACATCAGTAAATGCCACCATCATACAGTTAGTTTGTTCCCTGGTCTCCACTCTTCCCTGATCCCCTGCACAAAGCCCTATTAATTTAAATTTCAAATGTGTCATGAATCTGTTCCACTCTCTTATCTCTACAGTCGTCACCTTCCCTAAGTTACTGCAATAAACGTTCTAAACTTGTCTCTCCACTAACATCCTCAGTCTTTGGGCTCCCTGTTAATCTATTGCTTCTCACGTTCTAAGTCTAATTTGGTTGCTAGGGCTAGGGCTCTGCAAACTGCATTTCTGCTTTGCCAGTTGGCTCCTGTTATGTTCTACCAGTAGGGGGCTCCAAACGGAGTCGTGAAGGAAGAAGACGGGAAGAGCCTCACTCCTTGCTGTTTGCTTGCTGCTCCTGCCAGCAGGACCATATGCTGGGGGGACTACCAGCTGTGAGGGTTCCAGTAACCATTGTTTCTAGTTTCCAGATTTTTTTCCCCACCATCCCAGAACTGGCCTCATTACACTAGCTCAGAGGTAATAGCACCAGCTGGGAATGCCCTCTCTTCAGAGATCTGGGTCCACTTCTGTAGGGTTCCTCTGAACTCTTAAGATATCAACACTAACTTGGTAATGAGTGTCTGTTCTCAGGGTTAGAGTCCCAGCTCCATAGGGCCACCAAGCTTCTAAGTTCTTATAACCCCAACCTCTTTCCTGTGTTCCCTCAGCCTTAGGAGTGGTAGTTGTCTCCCAAAGTTAACTATACTATAGGAGGGAACTTGAAATAGTTCATGGAAAATGGAATTAAAAGATCAAAATAAAAAATAGAAACTTTCTTTCTCAACAGAAGCTTCATCAAGTTCAAGACACTTTTCAAAGCAATGACACCAGCTACTTAGCCCATCCCTAACAAACTGAGGGTCCTGGGAATTTAACCATGTCAATACAGTCTTTTTTACATTATTAATTGAAGAAAAATGGGTGTCCTTTAAAGATTTTTTAAGGTTAGGAAACAGAAAGAAGTCAGAAGGATCCAAATCAGGACTGTAAGGAGGATGCCTAATGATTTCCCATCAAAACTCTCAAAAAATTGCTTCTGTTTGATGAGAGGAATGAGCAAGAGCATTGACATGGTGAAGAAGGATTCTGGTTAAGCTTTCCCAGGTGTTTTTCTGCTAAAGTTTTGGCTAACTTCCTCAAAACACTCTCATAATAAGCAGATGTAATTGTTGTTTGGCCCTCCAGAAAGCCAACAAGCAAAGTGCCTTGAGCCTCCCAAAAAATTCTTGCCATGACCTTTGCTCTTGACCAGTCCACTTTTGCCCTGATGGGACCACTTCCACCTCTTGGTAGCCATTGCTTTGATTGTGCTTTGTCTTCAGTATCTTACTGGGAGAGCCACGTTTCATCTTCTGTTAGAATTCTTCAAAGAAATGCTTCAGGATCTTGATCCCACTTGTTTACAATTTTCATTGAAAGCTCTGTTCTTGTCTGCAGCTGATCTGGGTGCAACAGTTTTGGCAATCATTGAATGGGAACTTTATTCAGCTTAAATATTTCAGTCAGAGTTGTGTAAGCTGAACAAATTGAGATGTCCATGGTGTTGGCTATTATTCCTGCTGCTAATCATCAGTCCTCTTCCAATAAGGAACAAACAAGATTAATTTTTTCCTTGTAAATGGATGTCGCTGGTCTGCTGGAAGGGACTTCATCTTCAACATCATCTCATCCCTTCTTAAGAAAAGTTATCAGCTGGGCATGGTGGCTTACGCCTGTAATCCCAGCACTTTGGGAGGCCAAGGAGGGCAGATCACGAATCACGAGGTCAGGAGTTCGAGACCAGCCTTGCCAACATAGTGAAACCACATCTCTACTAAAATACAAAAAATTAGGCGGGCGTGGTGGCAGGCACCTGTAATCCCAGCTACTCAGGAAGCTGAGGGAGGAGAGTCGCTTGAACCCGGAAGGCGGCGGTTGCAGTAAGCTGAGATCACGCCATTGCACACCAGCCCAGGCAACAGCGTGAGACTCTGTCTAAAAAAAAAAAAAAAANCTTCCAATAAGGAACAAACAAGATTAATTTTTTCCTTGTAAATGGATGTCGCTGGTCTGCTGGAAGGGACTTCATCTTCAACATCATCTCATCCCTTCTTAAGAAAAGTTATCAGCTGGGCATGGTGGCTTACGCCTGTAATCCCAGCACTTTGGGAGGCCAAGGAGGGCAGATCACGAATCACGAGGTCAGGAGTTCGAGACCAGCCTTGCCAACATAGTGAAACCACATCTCTACTAAAAATACAAAAAATTAGGCGGGCGTGGTGGCAGGCACCTGTAATCCCAGCTACTCAGGAAGCTGAGGGAGGAGAGTCGCTTGAACCCGGAAGGCGGCGGTTGCAGTAAGCTGAGATCACGCCATTGCACACCAGCCCAGGCAACAGCGTGAGACTCTGTCTAAAAAAAAAAAAAAAAAAAAAAAAAAAAAAAAAAAAAAAGTGTCCTTAGCCGGGAGAGGTGGCTTATGCCTGTAATCCCAGCACTTTGGGAGGCCGAGGCGAGCAGATCACCTGAGGTTGGGAGTCCGTGACTAGCCTGACCAACATGGAGAAACCCCCTCTCTACTAAAAAAATACAAAATTAGCTGGGCGTGGTGGCACATGCCCATAATCCCAGCTCTTCGGGAGGCTAAGACAGGAGAATCGCTTGAACCTGGGAGGTGAATGTTGCAGTGAGTTGAGATCGCCCCATTGCACTCCAACCTGGGCAACAAGAGCGAAACTCCATCTCAAAAACAAACAAACAAACAGAAAAACAAAAAACAAAAAACAAAAAAAAGTTATCCTCCTTCATGTCTGAAGGATATTTTTTAAGTTATCCATTTCAAACTGCTGATTTCTTTGGTGTATTGTCGCCGTAAACTTTTTATGAAGCATTAATGATTTCACCATTTTTCCACCCAAGCTTCACCTTATATTTAATGTTTGCTCTTGCATCAATTTTAGCAGAATTCATGTTCCTCTGATAGGGAATTTTTTAAAACTGATGTCTTATCCTTCTTAATGCCTCAAACTAGATGCTGTTCAGACATAACAAATGAATATGGATTTTTTTGGTGGAAAATATTTTGAAATCCAGGCAGAGTTTTTTCATAATATGCATTTTTCATAAACTTTCTGAAGATCCCTCAAATTATCATTATTACCTGTTTTTTGCTCTAATACTTGTACAACCAACTGTTTATGGTCAGTTCTCACTGTTAAACTTACTAGCATGGTTTCCGATTTCTTGACTGGATCTCAACAGATACATCCTTCTTGGATTCATTGTCATGGCAGCCAATGTGATCTTTTGGATGTGCAAATCAAACTGTGTCATTCTTGGGCTTAATATCCAGTGATGAGATCCCATTGCTTTCAAGATCAAGTCTAAGACCCTTACCATTGCTTACAAAACCTTTGCATTCATTCAACAATCAAAGGATTATAGTGGATAATATGGTGACCTGCCCAGATTCCCCCTTTGAGACCAAGATACTCATTCTCCAGCTGCCAGGAGTAATGGCTACTGATGACTCCTAGATTTGTCCCTTTCTGAAAACTGGCCTTGATTAAAAGAAATTGCCTCACCAAAGGTCATGCAACCCCTCCCCAGGAGCACTCACATTCAAATGACTGGTCAGTTCAGAGTGTCTAAAGCCCTGTTCAACTTGCCTTCATTTTGGACAATTCTGAAGGGATAACCCTGCTCCAGAATTCCCTGTAGGGTTGGCTGAGATCTCTGTTGCAACTGCATCACAATTTAACTTCTCCCTCTGTCCAGTTTGCTTCCCTTATTCTTGCAGGCATTGTTTTGAGAGTACTCTCCTATAAACCTCTCTCATGCAAATCTCCATCTCAGTGTTTGTTTCCTGGGGATCCAATCTAAGTCAATTGGTACCAAGAGTGATCCTAGGAAGCAAATGCTAAAATGGAATTTTTGGAGTTGACTAGCCCACTACCTGGCTGGCAATGAGGACCCCAAGGTTGGTGTAGGCAAGCTGTTGATAGCCCCTAGTATCCTGTAATACAGGTTGCATATTCCTTATGCAAAATGCCTGGGACCAGAAGTGTTTTGGATTTGGGATTTTTTTGAATTTGGAATATTTGTATTATATACTTACCAGTTGAGCATCCCAAATCCAAAAGTCTGAAATCTGAAATGCTCCAATAAACATTTCCTTTCAGCGTCATGTCAGTGCTCAAAAACTTTCAGATTTTGGAGCATGTGGATTTTGCCTTTTACAGATTATGGATGCTCAATCTGTACTACAATTGTTAAGATTTTCACAATGGTAAGGGATGAGATATTGGTGAAAGGGAATGCATTTTTGGGTGCCAAGTTAGGCATTCAAGAGATTGGGGGAAATGATAAACACAAACACCAGGGAATCAGATGTCTATTACTGGTTGTTAACCTATTGATGAGTTGGAGAAAACAATGAAAGGCCAAGGGTGATTAAACACCAATTTAAGTAAATTGTGAAAGTCAAAGGGTCTCTCCTTGGCAGCTTATTAAGTGACTATCAGTTCCTGTAGCCAAGAGATAGAAAAGGCTGAGGATCAGATCCAGAAAGTATAACAGCAGGGAAACTCCAGAGAAGGTTGAATTTTCACCCCCAGGAATTCAGTGGTATCAAGCCCAGGGCCTGGTCTGGAAGAAGTGGTACCCTGAAATTTGATGTGACGATATATGGTGCAGACACTCAAGAACTTGGAAACCCCATATCCACCTGAACTATCTGGACCTATAGAAGTGGCCCAGTCCTCCCTGTCAAAGGCAACCATGACCTCTTTACCTAAAAATGATCCGGAAGCCTCTATCTTGGAAAACACATGTGCCTGTCTCAGGAGTTATCACACTTTCCAACCTGACTCTCAGACCAAAATCACATGACAACGTGCCCACAAAATGACAACATGGCTCAGTCAAGGATATGCTAAGGCTGCTAAGAGAGGAAAGGGTCTATCTGCTGAAGAAGAAGCAGGACTGGCCAACATGTACTGTCAGGAGCCAGAACAGCACATAAGGGACTGGGTTCTGAGGATGCTACATCAAATGGGAGGGAGGGGTTGATCAGAGGCGGGTGTGGGAGGAAGGGAAGGGCTGGGAAAGGGAGAGTTTATTGATATGAGAGCACTCTCTTGTGATGGGCTCCCTCGAAAGTCTCTGAGATATGGTGCTATCATGCTGCTAGAATAACTCTTGCAAGCTTGGAGAACGTAGTAACCCCTGTTGCCATGACAAATAGTGAAGAAAGGGAATCAAAGGCCTAGAAAAGTGGACACACTACATAAAATAGAATGACATACCAGCTGATTGCATTCCATGGGGGAGAACCAGAGGAAACCCTTTCCCCAAAGCAATAAGGAATACAGCAGTGAACAGAGAAGATACATTACTGTGGTGACTGTTCTCTACAGCAAGGGTCAGCTAACTTTTTCTGTAAAGGGCTCAAGCGTAAATGTTTTAGACTTTGTGGGCCATATGGTCTCTGTCACGACTGTTCAAATCTCTTCTTGTCCCACAAAAGCAGCCGTAGACTAGATGCAAGTGAATGAGCATGGTTGTGTGTTTCAGTAAAACTTTATTTACAAAACAGGCGGTAGGCTGGATTTGGCACATGAACGATCTCTGATTGATAGGTTAGGACTGATAGTAGAAGTTGTTGTTACAGAACCGAGTTCACCAATAGCACTGAGGGTGATGAAACCCTTAAATAACAGAGGCCAGGCAGTGGCACTTAAAAATCTGAAGCAAAGTGAATGTAGTTATCCTGATGAACAGCAAGGTTAGATTGGCAGCCAGTAGGGCCTGATCTGCAGGGAGGTATGGAGATGGTTAATAAAATACAGTCTACTTAGGGGCAAGGTAGATGGGTCGCCCATAAGGATTTTGTTCAATTTATACAATTAAAAGAAATCAATGATGGATTATCAGGAGATTGGTGTCAGCTTCCCTAATATATAGTCATGATGCCCTGCCTAAACCAGTTCTCAGGTCTAGAGCTGATGGACTAGACATAGCTCCCATGACTTTCTGGGATCTGGAAGAAGTATATTCCACACTTTTAAGTCTTATCCCCATTAATTTACAAGTGACATGGAAGGCTGCCAGCTTTTCACAGAGCCTAGAGCAGGAAAGGGCTTCAATAGGCCCAGGGCTTTTGTGCAAGAAGCTCTTCCTTTTGGACTGTTATATCCTGGTAGGTCACATGCCAGAGGCTTCTTGTGTTAAGAAACAATATTCTGTGTGTCTTTTATATTTCTGCATGTCTTGTGAGTAACGTACCATCTGCCCTTTGTTCTGAGCTATCTTTTCAAGGATATTTTGTTTGTGTAGCAGTGTCTTTCTCTGGACCAGGAGACAGGTTTTTCTTACAGTTTCAGAATAAATCGTATCTTCCTGCAGAACACAGGGCAGTTTTTCTTATAACTACGGATGATAGAGATAGCATCTCTCTCTGCAGCAAAGAGCAGTCTTGCTTACTGCCCATTATAAAATATTTGAGTTCCCTAAGCTCAGAGTTTATTTACTATAATGCAATTCACAGTGTAGGCAGGTGTGATCTATCCCTCTTTGCCTCACCCTATAAGAATTGGGGTTTAGGGAAGGAGTACAGAATTTCTGATGTTCTGGCTATTGCTATTGCTGTGAGTAATAAACTATTCTTCATCTCTGACTTCTTGATTTCTACCAGCACCCATAAAATGGTGGTAGGCTAACTTGTTGTCTTGCAAGAAGGGTAAAATATCAGACTCTTCACAGTTCTTGACACTATAATGAGAACAGAAGCTGTGTAAAGTTTATGGTAAACTCCAGTAGGAGAATCATAACATAGACTTCTGGATGGGGTGGTGGAGCGAGAGGGATTGATTTTATGGAATTTGCTCACCCAGTTGTGGGGGCTGGCTAATCTGAAATCTAAGACAGGTTGACAGGCTGGAAACCCAGGGAAGAGATTATTATAGTCTTGAGTTTGGCTTTCATGGGGCAGCAGGCTGAAAACTCAGGCAGGGTCTTAAGATTTATGTTGCCATCTTTTTTAAAATAATAATTTTATTTTTAATTTTTGTGGGTACATAGTAGGTGTACATGTTTACAGAGTACATGCGATGTTTTGATACAGGTATACAATGTGCAATAATCACATCAAGGTCAATGGGATAATCTGGAGGAGGATTCCTTCTTTTTTGGGATATTTCAGTCTATGAGCTTAAAGACTTCAACTGACTGTGTGAAGACCACACATGATGGAGGGCAATCTGCTTTTCTGAAAGTTTTTGACTTAAATGTTAGTCACATTTGAAATACACCATCACAGCAACACCTAGTGTGGTGTTTGATCAAATAACTGGGCTCCATAGCCTAGCCAAGTTGACATATAAAATTAATTGTCACGCCATCCATGCTCCAAAGCTGAGGCCTCCATACTCATTGTCTCTCAGTCCAACTTCATCAACTTCTCCCTGCTCAATCCTGCCTCTCTCACTCCCTCACTCACATTGTTCCTGAGAGCACCTTCCAATAAACCTCCTGCATTTATATCTCCTTCTGAGAGTTGGTTTTCTTGGAATCCTGACATGAGAGAAAGATATGGTAATGAACAAAACATGCTACTCAGAGTTATTACCAAGTCTAAGTCAGAAACTGACTCCTGAACTGGGCGCAGTGGCTCAGCCTGTAATCCCAGCACTTTGGGGAGCCAAGGTAAGAGGACTGTTTGAGGCCAGGAGTTCAAGACCAGCCTGGGAAACATAGCGAGTCCTTGTCTCTATAAAAAGAGAAAGAAAAAAATTAGCCAGGCATGGCAGCATGTGCCTGTAGTTCCAGTTACTAAGGAGGCTGAGGTGGAAGGATTGCTTGAGCCTGGCAGGCCAAGGCTGCAGTGAGCTATGACCAAGCTGTAGTGAGTTAGGACCATACCACTGCAGTCCAGCCTGGGCCACCAAGTGAGATCCTGTCTCTAACAAAACAAAACAAACAAACAAAAAGAGAAGTTGATTGCTAAAGATTTTGTTGTTAGTTGTTAAAATATTCAAAATCTGGTCTTCAGATATCTACTACAAAATTTTGAAAAAGAAAATATTCAAAATCATACCATCTGTTTTGAGAGAAATAAACCTATCTCATTATATGTTGGAAAAAGCCATTTGACTTCAAGAACAAAGCAACTGACCAGTTAAACAGAAAGTAAATGATGATATGTACCCCCCAAATTTGTACAACAACTATATATCAATAAAATATAAATAATTTTAAGGAGTACTTAAACAAACAAAATTAAAATATAGAGAGATTTAAAAAATAATTAAATTGTCTGCTTTTTTAAAAAAGAAGAACTCTCAAAAGGAAAATCTCTTACTTGTTTTTCNATATGTTGGAAAAAGCCATTTGACTTCAAGAACAAAGCAACTGACCAGTTAAACAGAAAGTAAATGATGATATGTACCCCCCAAATTTGTACAACAACTATATATCAATAAAAATATAAATAATTTTAAGGAGTACTTAAACAAACAAAAATTAAAATATAGAGAGATTTAAAAAATAATTAAATTGTCTGCTTTTTTAAAAAAGAAGAACTCTCAAAAGGAAAATCTCTTACTTGTTTTTCCTTTGTTGCTTTTCTGTCTAAGCAGGAACTGCCCAGTTTTCAAGCTCCAAGCTCAGCCTGTAATCCTTAGCTGTGCACATGTTCTGGGAGTGTGTGCCCACAGACATTCAGCAGATGGTCTCGGCCTGGACATCTGGAAGTCTCATCAGATTAGGGGGCACAAATTTGTGATAATAGATTTAATTCAGTTTTTTCTTAACATTTTTTGGCTGGTTTAAAGACCCTGGGGTCAGTATGTAACTTGGCAAGAGTTTTACAAAAATTGTTCCGAATTTACCATCAATGGGCCGATCTTATACAATATTTTGTTTGTGCAACTCAGACCAGCTGGGTAAAAGCTAATGAAAGAAATGCAATTATAAGGGGGTGGAGGTACATGTAAGGCTTATTAATGCATTAGTCATTCTCTGCAAACCCCTGACCATCCCACTGTGCTGCTGCATCATGAGCACAAGATAACCTTGGGGGAACATGGCTGTCTTCCTTTATCTTCTGATTCTGGAGTCTAGATGTGTGCTTTATTTGGGATAATTAAGGGGCAATAGAGCAATAATTATCACCAGATAATTTTGTACTTTTATTAAGAATAGTCTGATATAACCCTTAAGAGAAAAACTGAAATGAGGTAAAGCTTCATCCTACTGCAACACATACCATGTTAAGGGAGAACTTTCTCTCCTTACCATCAAAAATAGCATAAATTGGGTACTTGCCTGGGAGAGCCTACACCTTTTCATGTTTCTTTAATAGCATTTAACACTCAATTTTACTCAAGAAAATATGTTGAACAGATGGATTTCTTTATTTTTTATTTTTTTAAAGATAAGATAAAATAAGCCAAGAAGAAAAAAGAGTAACAGCACATTAAGAAAATGATCAAAGTCACTAACAGGAAAGAAAAACGGAAACACCAATAGACATAGAGAAAGGTGTTTGGCCTCAGTATTAGTTAGGAAAAACAAATTAAACTACAGTGAGAAATCATCTCACACCCTTCAGATTGGGAAAAAAAAACTTAAAGAATGACAATTTCAAAGATTGGTGAGAAGCTTCATACTCTTAAGATGGGACTATAAAATGGTACAACTATTTGGCTATAGAAGTACCCAGTTAAGTTGAAGATGCACTTATCCTGTGACCCAGCAAGCCCAGTCCTAGGCATACACCCTAGACAAGGTTACAAGTTCAGGAATGTTCATTGCAGCATTGTTGGAAACAGCAAAACAGAAACAAAATTGGAAACACTCTAAGTGTCCATCAATGGAAGAATGGAGAAGTACATTGTTGTATATTTATACCATGGAATACTATACAGCAGTCAAAATGAATCAATTATAACTATCAACGTAGATAAATCAACAAAAAAACAAAGAAAATTGCATAAATCTAGAAAATACCCAAAAAGAGTCTAGAAAGTAATGCTTTAATGGTATGGTTTGGCTGTGTCCCCACCCAAATATCATCTCTAATTGTAGCTCCCATAATTCCCACGTGTCCTGGGAGGGACCTGGTAGGAGGTAACTGAATCATGGGGGCAGGTCTTTCCCATACTGTTCTCATGATAGTGAATAAGTCTCATGAGATCTGAAGGTTTTATAAAGGGGAGTTCCTCTGCACAAGCTCTTTTGTCTGCCACCATGTAAGACAACCCTTTGATCTTCCTTTGCCTTCCACCATGATTGTGAGGCCTCCCCCGCCATGTGGAACTGTGAGTCCACTAAACCTCTTTCCTTTATAAATTACCCAGTCTGGGTTATGTCTTTATTAGCAGCATGAGAACCGACTAATACATGTATTATGCTCATTGATGCAAAATATGTGGAAAAATTACTAAAACAAACATGGAAATGATGAACACAATTTGTGTGGTTATCTCTAAGAAGGACAGCAGGGAAGGGAAAACAGGAGGGAATTCAGAGATGGCTTCAACTGTATCTATAATATTTAAGTTTGAAGACGGGAGAAAAAAATCTGAGGAAAATAAGGCAATAAAACTGGTGTTCACTATATAATTTTCTATTTTTTAGTATGTTTAAAATATATTTTAAAACAATATTTTAAATTTAAAAATCAACATTTATTTTAAAATCTGAGATTAGACATCAGCTCTCTTGAACTACGTTATTTCAACAACCTAAATGTGGAAGACATGAGCTCACGCCAACAATAGCCCTAACCCAGGCCTGACTCTGGATGGTGTTTCAGCAAGCAGCGCTCCCAGCTGCCTGTTTTCCAGATTTCCAATAACAATTTGCCAAAGATGGCATGATTTGTTTAAGAGAGCTGAGCTTGTGTTCTTCCTGCGAGTGTGCCCCATTGCCACTAATTTTATTGCTTGCACAAATAAAAAATTGAAGCTGCCTCTTCAATTGGCTGAGTTAAAAAAATTCTATATTGGTAGAAATTCCACCAACTAACCACACCTGATCTTCAATAATGCCATGTAAAGTAGATGTTTTTAGTTGGAGTCATTTTCACCACCGGAGCTGACACAAGCTGATCTGTAATTTTTTCTTTTTTTTCTTTTCTTTTCTTTCTTTTTTTTTTTTTTTTTTTTTTTTTTTTGAGACAGGGTCTCCCTCTGTCACTCTGTCACCCAGGCTGGAATGCATGGCTCACTGCAACCTTGATTTCTCAGGCTCAAGTGATCCTCCCACCTCAGTCTCCTAAGTAGCCAAGACGACAGGCACATGCCACCATGCCTGGGCAACTTTTGTATTTTTTGTAGAGATGGGATTTCACCACATTGCCCAAGCTGGTCTCAAACTCCTGGGCACAAAGAGTCCTTCCATCTAGACTTCCCAAAGTGCTGGAATTACAGGCATGAGACACCACGCCCAGTCAGCATTATCTTTTTCCAAGTTTTTTCTATGCATAAAAGATACTTAGCTGGGTGTGGTGGCTCACGCCTGTAATCCCAGCACTTTGGGAGGCCGAGGCGGGTGGATCACCTGAGGTCAGGAGTTCAAGGCCAGCCTAACCCCGTCTCTACTGAAAATACAAAAATTAGCCAGGCATGGTGGTGGGTACTTGTAATCCCAGCTACTCAGGATGCTGAGGCAGACAGAATTACTTAAAACCCAGGAGGCAGAGGTTGCAGTGAGCTGAGATCACACCAGTGCACTCCAGTCTGGGTGGCGGAGTGAGATTCCGCTTAAAAAAACAAAAAAAAGATACTTCACACATATACACATACAAACACAATTGGAATCAGTGTGTATCTACTGTTTTGTATTTTTCTCACTCAGCAACATATTCCATTTTATTATTTATCTGGAGCATCACTTTTTAATGATACCCATAGTATTCCCTTATATAGAGATTCCATAATTTATTTAAGAAATTCTCTCATTAAAGAGCATTTACATATTGCCAGATTGCCATTCCTGAAAGGCTGAACCAATTTAGGTCCTTATCAGCCCTATCAGCAGTATATGAGAATGTCCATGTCCCTGTCCCCTTAACAACATTGCTGACCAAGTATTTTTTCCTTCTCCACAGAAAAATAATAGGCGATTCATTATGACACACGATTTGGAGAAGGGGATTTACTGAGCGAACAACACTTTAAAAATGTGTACTGTTTATTTACTAGAGAATTTTAATGCAGTTTATTTCTACTCAGTGCAGGGTATTAGAAGAGGAATGGTTATTGCAAAATTTCAGAATGATGTTTCTTTAGTTAAACACTCAACTCCTGCTATGTAGCTCCCTGAGGCCAGAGATAATGTCCTATTTATCATTGCATCTCCAGGATCTCACACATAAAAGGCTTTCAATACATGTCTATCAAAGTAATGAATACAAGAATGCTAAATCCATGCCAACCAAATGGTCATGCCTTGGAAATCACTTATGTTAAAGCAGTTTCCAAAATAAGATGAAAGTTGAATCCAACTTTTTTAGTTTAAAAACTTCAGTTCTCCATGTTCATCTGAACTGTTACATGTATTTTTGGATACCAGACCCTGACTATACCTACGCTGGATGATAGGAAAACATAAGAGAAAAATAATAGGAAAATACCTCTGTGTGCCATGGAAATATGTTTTGTCTAGCAGTGTAACTAGCCAATGGACTAGCAGCATTGTCAAATGGCTTGGGCTATTGCACTAATTTTCTGGTTTATACAATAATATTCATCTCTATGGTAGTGAGAGAAGATTATTTCAGCACCCAGGATAGATTGCAATGCAGAAGGTTGGGCACCGTGGCTCACTCCTGCAATCCCAGAACTTTGGGAAGCTGAGGGAGGCAGATCACCTGAGGTCAGAAGTTCAAGACCAGCCCAGTGAACATGGTGAAACCCCGTCTCTACTAAAAATACAAAAATTAGTTGGGCATGGTGACACACACCTGTAATCCCAGCTACTTGGGAGGCTGAGGCAGGAGAATTGTTTGAGCCTGGGAGGCAGAGTTTGCAGTGAACCAAGGCCAGGCCACTGCACTCCAGCCTGGGTGACAGAGTGAGATTCCATCTCAAAAAAATAAAAATAAAAACAATGGAGAAAGTCCCAAAGCACTAGCCTCACGCTCTCAGGCTGCCTGAGAGGCAGTGAGAGGCTCCAACTTCTGCAAGTCAGCCTCAACCACGTGCCGGATCAAGAATGGTGCTGTGTCTTCCCAGCAACTGACAGACAAGCACAATTCCAGGAATTTCTTTTTGGGCAGATTTGTAATAAGCTCCACAATTGGTGTTCTATAGCAAGACATATTTTTAGTTTCAACTTTCAACTCTGGTCACCCAGGACTGGGGCTCTGGATATTGTCCTCTGCATCCTCTTTCCCAGGATTGCTCAAATTGCAGAGGAGGGGGTCATGACCCCTAAAGGGTCACAGAGAGCAAAACAGCCAAGCATCAAGTGGAGTTTTCTTGAAGCTGCTGGGAAGGGAAATTGTCTTCTGTCAGTGGCCTCGTTGCCATCAAAACTGCTTTCCCCACTGCTGCTCCATCTATCAGTCATGACAGTTGCTTCTGGTTTAAAACGTACTGAGTGCCAGGCACCATCTAGGTGCTTTACTTTCCAGTACTTGCTCACATTTTTCACATCGTGCACACAGGAAATGATACTGTTTGTGCACCAAGTACACAAGCAAGGCTGCCTGTGGCAGGAGGCCACTGGCTGAGGATCTGGAAAGCCCTGAGCCTCACCCAATTGCTCTGTGGGCTGAGAAATATACTCTCATAGCACACAGGTAATCTATCTGTGACACGCCATTGGGAAACTGCTTTATAAGGATTATCTCACTTAATAAATGCAAATATGTGTGTTGTGTGACTCATATTTATAAATGAGACTCAGAAAGGCTAAGCACCTGTAATGGATGTTTCAGTCTGTATTTGGATGTTACCTGTAGCATACCCACTAACATTCTATTGACTAAAGCAAATTATGTGTATTACTTGTTCATAAGTATTAATATTTATTCCTTTCCCACCCTTGCAATGCTTACCTGTAAGATGGAAAAGAACTTCCACTGACTTTGAGAGTTATTACAGCATAAGCTGGCCTATACACCAGGCCTATCTTCCTCCCCTGTCCAGGCACTTTCCATTTTGCTGTATTGCCTCTCACCCCCAGTCCTTCAAGGAGTTCTACCCATCCACCTGTTTTCCTGGTATTTTAATTTTTCATATTCATGCTAAAACAGTAGAACTTTTCTTTTACCTGTAAAAGAAAGATGAAAATACTTCCATCTTACAAGTAAGCATTGCAAAGTTTAGAAAGGAATAAATACTTGTGAACAAATAATACATACAATTTGCTTTAGTCAATGGAATGTTGGTGGGTATGCTACAGGTAACATCCAAATACAGGCTCTAAATGCACTGACATGATATTGCTTGACTTCGTGAGCTCCTACCATCTGTTGCAAGAATGTGCCCTAGATAGACGTACCAGAATGAAGATCTGTGCAGCAAAAGTGAAGACAGTGAAAATTGCTTGCAGAGCCAAACAAAACTACAGCCAATCCACAGATCTGGGAGTAAGAAGTATTGCTGTAAACCATTGACTTTGAGAGTTATTACAGCATAAGCTGACTAACACAACTAGGTCTGTCTGCCTCCCCCATTCAGGTACTTTCCATTTTGCTGTATTCCTTCTCATCCCCAGTCCTTCAAGGAGCTCTACCCATCGGCTTGTTTTCCTGGTATTTTAATTTTCATGTTCATAAAATAGCAGAACTTTTCTTTTGTCTTTTATATTTTTTAATAAAAAAATTGTATTTACTTAGAAGTATTCAGAATGTCAACAAAAAAGCTGCAACTGTTTTTTCAATTACAAAATGGTATTCAGTTAACAGAACAACAATGATTTCCTACAAGATGCATCAGAGACAGCTGAAGATGAAAAAAAGACCATCCCCATATGTAACTAACTTGTACTGTGGACCAGCAAGAACCTGCTTTAACAACGCTCATATTGTACCAGGAAAGGTTAGTGGCTATTGAAAATGCCACCAGGTCAGGACTATCTAAAGACACATTTAGTAGTGTGTTAACTATACAAAAAAAGACACTGTGCGGTTTAAAAACAAATCTTACACAGCCTTTTTTTCTATTTTTTTCTTTAAAAGGAGTGAGTTGTGTACAGGGGGATTAAATGCTTTACAGACAAGGAAAAAAAAACTGCTCTAGAACCAACTTATTCACCATTGTTTTCTTCTTCATCTTTATCTCCTTATTTTCTTCCTCCTCCTCATCCTCCTACCCATCCACCTGTTTTCCTGGTATTTTAATTTTTCATATTCATGCTAAAAACAGTAGAACTTTTCTTTTACCTGTAAAAGAAAGATGAAAATACTTCCATCTTACAAGTAAGCATTGCAAAGTTTAGAAAGGAATAAATACTTGTGAACAAATAATACATACAATTTGCTTTAGTCAATGGAATGTTGGTGGGTATGCTACAGGTAACATCCAAATACAGGCTCTAAATGCACTGACATGATATTGCTTGACTTCGTGAGCTCCTACCATCTGTTGCAAGAATGTGCCCTAGATAGACGTACCAGAATGAAGATCTGTGCAGCAAAAGTGAAGACAGTGAAAATTGCTTGCAGAGCCAAACAAAACTACAGCCAATCCACAGATGATCCAAGAATCATCTTCTTCCTCTTCCTTCTTTATCTTGCTTTTTTCGGTCTTGATGACTCCCTTTTGTTGCTATATCAGGCTTTCCTATAGCTCAACACACAGCAATACCCTTTCCTATTTTTCCTTCATGCAGCTTCGCAGCCTTCTTTTCTTTCTTTTTCCTTTTTTTGGGGGGGGTGGTGGGATGGAGTCTCGCTCTATTGCCCAGGCTGGAGTGCAGTGGCGCGATCTCAGCTCACTGCAACCTCCGCCTCACAGGGTCAAGCGATTCTCCTGCCTCACCCTCCTAAGTAGCTGTGATTATAGGCGCCCGCCACCACGCCTGGCTAATTTTTGTATTTTTAGTAGAGACAGGGTTTTACCATGTTGATCACCCACCCCAGCCTCCCAAAGTGCTGGGATTACAGGCATGAGCTACCGCGCCTGGCCACACAGCCTTGTTTTCATAAGGCTGCTTGTCATCTGCAGTGGTGTTATTCCACATCTCTCCCAGTTTCTTCACATCACCAGTGTATAGGCCAGGATGTTCTCCCTTGTTTTGGGGGCAATACTCAGAACAGAACAAGAAAAAGGCCAAATAAGGCCTCCTGGGTGCATTGGGATCCTTGAACTTCTTTTTTGTCTTGCCTTTTGGAGGGATATAGGTTTGCTTATTTCTTTTTTCTTTTCTTTTCTTTTTTTCTTTTCTTTTTTTTTTTTTTTTTTTTTTTTTTTGAGCTTTTAAGTTCAGGGGTACACGTGCAGGTTTGTTATACAGGTGAACCTGTGTCATGGGTGTTTGTTGTACAAATTAAAATCTCAGCATCACTGATCATTAGACAAATGCATATCAAAACCATAGTGAGATACCATCTCACGCCACTCAGAATAGCTATTAATAAAAAGTCGAAAAAAAGGCTGGGCACAGTGGCTCATGCCTGTAAGCCCAGCACTTTAGGAGGCTGAGATGGGCAGATCACTTGAGGCCAGGAGTTTGAGACTGGCCTGGCAAACATGGTGAAACTGTGTCTCTACCAAAAATACAAAAATTAACTGGGCGTGGTAGTGGGCGCCTGTAATCCCAGCTACTCCAGAGGCTGAGGCAGGAGAATGGCTTGAACCTGGGAGGTGAAGGTTGCAGTGAGCCAAGATCAAGCCACTGCACTCCAGCCTGGGTGACAAGAGTGAGATTCCATCTCAAAAAAAGAAAAAAAAAAAAGTAAAAAAAATAATAGTTGCCGGCAAGGCTGCAGAGAAAAAGGAATGCTTGCACACTGTTGGTGGGAGTGTAAATTCATTCAACCATTGTGGAAAGCAGTGTGATGATTCCTCAAAGACCTAAAAACAGAACCACCATTTGACTCAGCAATCTCATTACTGAGTATATACCCAAAGGGATATAAATCATTCTATCATAAAGACACATGCACCTGTATGTTCATTGCAGCACTCTCCACAATAGCAAAGACATGAAATCAACCTAAATGTCGATCAATGGTAGAGTGGATTTAAAAAATGTGGTGCATACAAACTATGGAATACTATGCAGCCATAAAAAAAGAATGAGATCATGTTTTTTTGCAGGAAAATAGATGGATATAGGTTTTCATTTCTTTTTCATAACAGGCCTTGTCTGCCTTTGCCATGCCTTCAACTTTTCCCTTCTCTTTAGCAGACATGTTCTTTCACCTCTCTGAGCATGTCTTAGAAAATTCTGAGAAGCTGACTGAAGCATCTGGGTACTTCATCTTGGGCTCCTCCCAACAAGCTTGCACAGGGAATTCATATTATGACATTTTTACTGTCAGCTTCTTAGCATCTCCTTGGCCCATGTTTAGTTATTTTTCCTCAGGGAAGCACAGAGTCCCAGTGCTCATCCAGTTCTCACTTGCCCCAGTGCTGTCTTTATGGAGCTCAATGTACTGCAATGCCTCTTGTCCTTTTTTTTCAGTTGTGATACAAGGCCCTCAGAAGATCCCACATGAAAGTAATAAGAATTATCCCCTGCAATTGAACAATAATGTCTGTACTCTCCAAGACACATTCACTGTGTTAGCATAGACAAGACATTCCTTCCACAAGATTCCTGTCACAAGACTACTCCATGCCTGTTTACAGAATGGAATGATCGATGAATATTCCTTTTGCTTAGGAGAAAACAAAAGACTCAGAGATTAATGATGATAACCATGGCGGTCTTTAGGTTTGTTGTTTAGCCATGGGCCCAGTTCTGTGCTAAATGGTGGCATTTAATCCCTGCAGCTATCCTGAGAGGGAGGTGTTCCAGAGACCAATAACAGGTGTTATTGTGCCCCAATAACCATTCTCCGTCTTGCTTTAGTAACAGAAACCTAGAATTAGACACACACAACCAGAAAATACTACATTTCCCATGCTCCCTTCTGTTAGGTGTGGCCATGTAGTTAGGGTGGATTTGAATACTTCCAAGTCAATCCCTTAAAGGAAAAGCAGGGTGTCTTTTCTTTTCCCTTTCCTCCTTCCCTCTGTCTGGAATCAGACATCATGGCAGTAACTGAAACTGCCATTTTAACATGAGAGGGGAGCCCAGTAGTGCAAAGGATGAATGAAAACAACATAGAAGCTAGGTTCCTGCCACTATGGAACCACTATACTAGCCTTGGACCACCTACCTAACTTTTACATAAAAGAGAATTAAAACTGTATCTTTTTATGTCATTGTGTTTTGAGGTCTCTTTCTCTTTCTGTCTCTTTTAACAGCAACCTAGTTTTATCCTAACTAATGCCATAGGTATTACCACCTTTTTCAGATGGGGAAGTCGAAATTCAGATTGCTTAACTTACCTGAAGTTCCCTCAATGGGTAGGCAGGAGAACCAGGACTTGAATCACTGTCTGACTGATGCCCCAAACCTGTGTCTTCCCCATTGTGCTCACCAGCCTCCAAGGTCAGGCCTTACACCAGCTGTTCAATTTTCTCCTGCCTCCATTGCTAAGGTTTCAATTACAAACGTTGTATTACAGAATGTAACATTCTCTTTCCCATTAGGAAGATCTGGTAGATCTGAAGAAGTTTCAGATCATGCCAGAGATCTTCAAAAAAATAGTAAACAACAGCCACAGCCAGGATGTTGCAAGAGAATGAATGAAACAGTCTACATCATGTGCAGACTAAAGTGAGGTGAGGGCCCCCAGTGATCTTTTGGATGTTCAGTAAGAAAACACTAGAACTTCTGCTTGTGTTTACACTTTTAGGCTTAAAAGTCAGAAATCTAACTTGAGTAACCCGAAAAATATGGATTGGCATTGTTGCATTCAGTCCCTCTGTCAGAGATTCATGTGTCCAAAAGATCTCTCCCAGGGAAAGAGCAGGGGCATCTGCAGCCTTCTTCACATGATTGTTTGCTGGAGGCATATTGAAACAGTGCAATTTAGATTGTGCCCCAGTTTAACAGATTAAGAATTATGTTTTGCAGGGCCGGGCACAGTGGCTCATGTCTGCAACCCCAGCCCTTTGTCAGGCTGAGGCTGGGAGAACACTTGAGCCCAGGAGTTTGAGAACAGCCTGGGCAACATGGCGAAACCCCATCTCTACAAAAAATAAAATATTAACTGGGTATAGTGGCACGCACCTGTAATCCCAGCAACTCAGGATGCTGAGGCAGTAAGATTGATTGAGCCGAGGAGGATGACGCTGCAGTGAGCCATGACTGACCCATTGCACTCCAGCCTGTGTGACTGAGTGAGACCCTGTCTCAAAAATAAAATAAAATAAAATAAAAAAATAAGAATTTTGTTTTGCAGTTTCAACTAAACTAGCAAAGTAGGAATGTTACTTAAGAGGAGAAACCACAAATGAATATCATACAAATGAAGTGATGTGGTTTGGATTTCTGTCCCCGCCCAAATCTCATGTCGAATTGTAATCCCCAATGTTGGAAGAGGGGCTTGGTGGGAGGTGATTGGATCATGGGGTGGATTTCCCCTTGCTGTTCTCATGATAGTAAGTGAGTTCTCATGAGATCTGGTTGTTTAAAAGTATGTAGCACCTCCCGCTTCTTTCGCTTCCTCCTGCTCTGGCCATGTAAGAACTGCCTGCTTCTCCTTTGCTTTCTGCCATGATTGCCAAGTTCCCTGAGGCCTCCCCAGTCATGCTTCCCGTAGAGCCTGCAAAACCATGAATTAAACCTCTTTTTAAATAAAATTAAACCTCTTTTTAAATAAATTACCATGTTTATGTATTTCTTTGTAGCAGTTCCAGAACAGACTAATACATGAAGCAAGTGCAATTTAAAAATACTAGAATTCAGTCGGGAGCAGTGGTTCATGCCTGTAATCCCAGCACTTTGGGAGGCTGAGGTGGGCAGATCACCTAAGGTCAGGAGTTCAAGACCAACCTGGCTAACATGGTGAAACTCCATCTCTACTAAAAAATACAAAAATTAGCCAGGTGTGGTGGCAGGTGCCTATAATCCCAGCTAATTGGGAGGCTGAGGCAGGGAGAATTGCTTGAACCCAGGAGGTGGAGGTTGCAGTGAGCCGAGATTGTGCCACTGCACTCCAGCCTGGGCGACAGAGCAATACTCTGTCCCAGGGGAAAAAATAGATATAAAGCAAGAAAAGAAAAGAAAAAGGTAGAATTTAACCTTCTTACTCCTAGAAAGGCTCTTCAGCTACAATATGAAGTTTTTTGAAAAGGATCATCTAGGCCAGGCACGGTGGCTCAAGCCTGTAATCCCAGCACTTTGGGAGGCCAAGACGGGAGGATCACAAGGTCAGGAGATCGAGACCATCCTAGCTAACATGGTGAAACCCCGTCTCTACTAAAAAATACAAAAAACTAGCCGGGCAAGGTGGCGGACGCCTGTAGTCCCAGCTACTCTGGAGGCTGAGGCAGGAGAATGGCGTAAACCCAGGAGGCGGAGCTTGCAGTGACCTGAGATCTGGCCACTGCACTCCAGCCTGGGTGACAGAGCAAGACTCCGTCTCAAAAAAAAAAAGAAAAGAAAAGAAAAGAATGATCTAATCATATCTGACATAAGTCAGCCAAACAATTTTGAAATTATCAAGAAATTATCCGAATTGAAATATGAATTAACATACACTCTCATTAACAATGAAACTCACCCTAGCGACATGTTTAGCCTTGAGGTATTGGCTACTGATAGGATGAAGCTATCACAATTAGGAATAACTTTTATACTACATTTAATTTCCTTTATTGCATTCTGTTAAAATGTCTACTTCTCTGTATATGTTATAATTTAATGCTATATAAGGATACTAGCGTATAGTACATGAGTCTGTATACTTATATATGTGAACATTAAGTATAGATAGTTTATAGGTAAATATATACTTATTTTGAGAGTACCTACACAAAAATGTTTTACTGGTAAAAGGGCACAATCCAAAATAATATTCTACCATCTGAACAATGTGTCTATTGCTTTGCCTAGCTAAGGGGTAAGGATGTCCGGCCTTACTCATCATAGTCTGGTGGACAGGGCTTGCTGTGCAGCTCAGTATGAAGAGGGCAGCATAACACATGAGCTCTCAACTTTTGGTCTTGAAGGACAAATTTATTTCTATACTCTGTATTTTTTTCTCAATGCAATAACCTGATGAATCATGGAATCAAATTTTTTCACATCAGACCAGCACATACTGGATAAACTGAACTGGGTTAAAATAAAATGTCTGGACAATAGGGTATTGTGTACATGGAAAGTGTCAAACTAAGATTCTGTCATTTTTATGTTCAAACAAGTATTACCAACTATCTTTGCCTCATGCATTACTGCCATTTAATGAGTGTCTACAATGTGAGGAATTTTTGTCCATATTCCAGTTAATCCTTGCAATAATAACAAGGGACTCAATCCACTGGGCAACCCCTCCTTTACTTACAAACTTCCCTTAATTAGTTATATCTCTGTTTGTTACATATTTCTCATCTGTAGGTTACTAATAAACACTTACATACATCTTTGTGTCAAGCACTGTTCTGAATACTTTGCATGTATTCTCACATTAACTCTCTGAAGTATGTTATCCCCATCTTACAGATGAAGAAACTGAAGTGCAAAGAATTTAGATATTTTACCCCAGCCAGGTCATGGCAAAGCCAGGATTCAATTCTAGGTAGTCTCACCCCAACTTCATGCTTTTAACTACAATGTTTTGCCACTAACAACCTGGAAAAGTCGATATTATTAGTTCCATTTTATAGATGGAAGATTGAGGCACTGGGTAGTAAAACTCAGGCTAACTGAATCCAAAGTCTCTACCCTTTCTGTCATACTCTGATGCCTTCCTCGTGTCAGTATTGTAATGATTGACCCAGTTCCTGGAGAATGAGGGAGAGGAAAAAACTTTATCTTATTAGCAAACCCATCTTCCTAAAGATATTCTGAATAGGAGAAACATGAGCTCTGCCGTTTTCTTATTTGCTTTTCTTGAATCATTCATTAGTATTCTCTTCAATCTGCCGTTTCTCTTTTAAGCCACATTTCGATTTTGTGAGGGTTGTTTAGTCAAATACACATTAATAGCATATAATTCAAATTCAAGCCATGTAATGAATCAAATGTGATAGATATTTATTTCACGCTCAGGAAAAGACCAAAACAGGTGTCCCTGACTGGTCAGCAGCTCTCCTCCAAGTGGTAACTCAGGACCAAGAATCCCTCCACCTGTGGCTCTGCAGTCTTTAACATAAGGCTTATGATGATACAATGCTGCCAAATGCAGCCAAAGGGCAAGAGGCTGGAGGATCCTGGGTGGGAGATGTCCACGGGCCGGACTTGGAAGTGGGACGTATCACTTCCACTAATGCTCCATCAACCAGAACAGTTGCGACCACATCTCACTGTAAAGGAGGCTGAGAAAGAGAGCCTAGGTATGTGTCCAGGAGGAAGAAACAGGCTCAGTGGACAGCGAGCCACAATGTGTCTGCTACAGTGGTATCTACCAAAACACAGAAGAAACTTTAAATAATCTATATTCTAACTACAAATCTTATTCAATCTTAAATCAAGGTCCCTCAAAAGACCTCTACTAAGCAACACAAAATTGATCATATATAATATTGTATCTTGTTATAATTCTTATTTTAATTCTTATTTTATAATTCTTTATAATTCTTATTTTTAAGGTAATTCAAGCCAGTTTTTTCTACAATGAGATGAAATTGTGCAATTCAAGAATTTTAGTTTTGAAGGAAACTTGTTTCTCATGTTGTAAGTGAAATAGTGGAAATAGAGGATAGGAGACTTGGTCAAGGTCACATGGCTCACTGAGGCTTCTCTACAGAGCGATCACAGTTTTCAGCATAAGCTTTAACTTCCTCCAGTAAAATGTCCTCATATCTAAATATAATTTGAACTTTTAGAAAGATGCTTTTTTTTTCTTTTTCTTTCTCATTGCGGAAATTACTTTTACTCTTTGCCCTTTGAGATAGGCCAAACATCTAAAATAGAACGTAAGAATTCCTTGTATCTGTGCATCAATCCTAGGAACATGCTGTTCTCTCTTTTTATTTTATTTTATATTTTATTTTATTTTATTTTTTTGAGACAGGGTCTCACTCTGTCACCCAGGCCAGAGTGTAGTTGCATGATCTTAGCTCACCGTAATCTCAAACTCCTGGGTGCAAGTAATCTTCTCACCTCAGGATTTCAGACACATACCACCATGCCCAGCTAATTTTTCAGACTTTTTGTTGATTGCACTCTCAGTCTGGACATTGTTGGTGTATAGAAATGCTACTGATTTTTGTACATTGATTTTGTATCCTGGAACTTTACTAAAGTTGTTTATTAGTTCTAGGAGCCTTTTGGCGGAGTCTTTAGGATTTTCTAGGTATAGAACCATATCATCAGCTTCATTGCTGTGCCATTCACAATAGCAAAGACGTGAAATCAACCCAGGTGTCCATCAATGGTAAATTGGAAAAAGAAAATGTGGTACGTATACACCATGGAATACTATGCAGCCATAAGAAATAACAAAATCATGTCCTTTGCAGCAATATGGGTGGAACTGGAGGACATTATCCTAAGCAAATTAACACAGGAACAGAAAACCAAATATCACATGTTCTTACTAGTGGGAGCTAAACATTAAGCACACATGGTCATAAATATGGGAACAATAGACACTGAAGACTATTGAAGGGTGGAGTGAGGGAGGATAGGCTAAAAAAACTACCTATTGGGTACTACGTTCACACCTGGGTGACGGGATCTGTACCCCAAACCTCAACATTATGCAATATTCCCATGTAACAAACCTGCACATGTAGCTCCTATATCTAAAATAAAAGTTGAAGTTAAAGAAAATTTTTTTGGTAGAGACAGTTCTCACTATGTTACCCAGGCTGGTGTTGAACTCCTGAACTCAAGCAATCCTCCCACCTCCCAAAATGCTGGGATTACAGGTGTGAGCCACCACACTTGGCTGCCTTTAAATTGGGGAACAAATTGAGCCCACTTCACTTATCCTGTGGCTTTTTGGGAATAATCTGTTCAGCTCACATTTTTTTAGAGTAAGGCAATTATATTTCTAAAAGTATATATCAATTATTTCCTGTTATTTTTAAATTTAAAAAACTGGTCAACTAATAATTGTGTGTTTTAAAAAATTAAGTTCCAAATGTATGGCTTCTACCAATATTTATTGAAAACTTACTATGTGCCAAATACTGTGCCAGATGCTGGAAATTCAGTGTCAAGCCAAACAAAATCCATTTTCATTAAGTGAAATGTGGCAAACCACTTACTCTGATCACTCTTCCCACTAGAAAGATTTTTAAATGATGAAAAAGGTGATTTTCCTTCTTAGAAACGTAAAATGTATATTTAGAGAAATGCAAATATTTTAAGTGTTTAGCTTGATGAATTTTTGCAAACTGGACAGATCTGTGTAACCAGCACTCAGACTAAGACAGAACATGTCTCAGCAGATATATGTTTAAAAAAAAAGAAAAGAAAAGAAAAGAAAGAACAAATTATCAGCACCACAAATGCCTCCCTTGAGTTTCATTCCAGTTACTAATCCTCCAAGAGTAATCACTACCCTGACTTCTAACAGCATAGATTTTGAATTTTACGTAAATGAAATCACAAAGTATGTTCTCTTTTGTGTCTGGGTTCTTTATTTATGCTTCTGGAATACATTCATGTTATTACATGTCATTGTACTTTGTTCATTCCCAATCTCGGTATAGTGGTGCAAACTATACGTAATATAAATATGCCACAATTTATTTAGCCATTCTGTTGATGGGTGTTTGTGTAGTTTCTAGTTTTAAGGCTACTATGAATAAAGCTGCTGTGAGCATTCTTATAAGTGTCTTGGAAATTTTGTGTATATGTTTCTGTTGGTTACACACCCAAGAATGAAAGTGTTGCATCATAGGTGTGCATAGGGTTAGCCTTAGTACATACTGCCATACAGTTTTCCAAAGTGGTTGTACCAATTTACATCCCCATCCAACTATCTGTGAGAGTTCTTTTATAAAGTATTTTTTAAACTTTGTAAATGCATCAAGAAGTAAGTAAAATAAGTAAGAAATATCCACAGGGCAAAAACTAAATAAAGCAGGAATCCAGAAAGGTATATAGGGCACTGAAGTATCAGGAAGTATTTGCTGAGCCCACATGATTTGGGACTTGGGATTTCATGGCCTTAAGGGACATGGAGGATGACAGACAAAGTGCTCGGGTGAAAGTGAAGTGGAAATAAACCCATTCTTCAAGAGGATGGCAGGAAAACTTCCTTTCTTGAACCTTGGCATTGAGTAGAGGAGCACAGGGAGAAACCTCTCACCCACCACCTCCACCATAGATTGTAATTGAAAGCTGACCTTCAAAATGGTTTGTATTCCATTCACTGAAAGATAACTGAAAAGAAACAAAAAGAGCTCATAGTTTAAATTCTTATTACCTTACAGATCTGAAAAACCTCAAGCTTAGAATTTAAAGTAGTTCTGAATGGATGGTTCACCCAAGGAACCTGGGAAAAAACCCTTCAAGCCAGACTTCAAATAAATTCCCAAGTAATTACCCAAGGAGTAAGAGCTCTTGGTCAAAAATCACAGAACACACCGAAAAACCAAGACACCAGGAGCAAAAGTTATCAGAAATAATAGACAGTAGCATTGGAATTACCACACAAAATTGACAATACATAATATCATTGGAGTTTCCATGGCAAATAGTTTCCATTTCTGTCACTTAAAACCACTGTTATTTTGTGATTTTCTGGTGCTTGGAGTGAGAGTAAAACTCACTAAGTGATTTTCTATTTCCTTGGCAAAATTGATCTATTCAGATGTTTTCAATTTCAGACCTTTAGGTACCTCCTTAATGATTACTTCCATATCATTATATACTATGCTATTATTTACTCAGTATTTCATTTAAATTGATTTATTCTTAGAAAATATATATTCCTACTTTTGCCTAGCCCTAAGTGATAATATCTCAGAAACATGATGTACAAGTTGTGTTTCAAATACAATTTAAACACTTAATGACTACCATTTCAAATATATGTCCAGGTATTATGCAAAATAATCTTAAACACTACCAGGGTTACATGAACTATACCTTACAAAACTAGCCTAGAAGTAGGTGGTGTGTGCCTGTAATCCCAGCTATTCAGAAGGCTGAGGTGGGAGGATCGCTTGAGCACAGGAGTTCCCTAGGCAACATAGGGAGACTCTATTTTCATTTAAGAAAAAGCAGAACTAGCTTGGAGTAGAACAACTGCAATAGGTGCATTTCTTTTGGGGGAAAGAAACAGGCAAGGACAAGGTGAAGGCTGAGGTGAGAGACAGAAGAAATAGTGTAGATACATGTGGAAAAGGGGAAGATAAATGGCAAAAAAGCAAAGAGCAGGGAAATACCAAAGATGAACCTCCCTAATTTACAGGTGTGCCTCAGAATTGACCCAAGTCTACTGACTGTCACAGATAGAGGCTGCCTCAGGGGTCTTCATGTTCAGCAGCGATTAACTGCATTCACACTGCCACACTGTTCGCAGGTGATGCTGTCAGGCTGACACACTCCCATTCCCAGGGCATTGACTCTGACAAATGGCTATGTCTCCTCCACTCAAGAAAGAGTCTTCAAGAGCACACCAATGAAATTTTTTTCTAGGTTATTTTAAGATAAAATTTAAATTCATAAACTTCTATACTTTATTTGTACATTTCAAACTTTCAATACATTTTACAACTTAAGACAGAATCTATTCCAGTCACCCTATTTAACAGAAGAAAAAATCAACCCAAGAGAGTTGATTTTTCTGATCTTCCTCCTATGCTCTACCACAAGGCTCTATGCCCTCTTTTCTCAATTAGAGGTTAAAACATGATGGATTTGGTCTTTTAGCCAGTTGTCACATTTTCTTAGGTAACAATTTTTCAAATAATGAACGAATTCTACCAATAATGAAAATCTGCATGATAGAAATCAGGTTTTTCTGGCCTAAATAGGTCCCTCAGAGTAAGAAAGCCTCCATTTGACTCAGGAAGAGTCACCTATGGAGGACACGGTCAAGTGCATTTGGCCTTTGGGTCTTATCTCTAATGCAGCATTGCCACTCTGACACATGGAGAGATGTCTGTCTGATTTTGCAACCTAAGGTTCTCTGACTACTGAAAGAGGTCAATATGGGAGATAGCCTCAGAATACAACCAGGCTGGTCTCCCATTCTACCAGTCCTTCATTTGAGCAGATCCGGACTGGTAAGTTAAGTACTTCTCCACAGTGGCTTGGAAAAGCCCACATGAAGTGGAAGGGGAAGTTAGGGGCTGCACTTGAGGGAGAAAAGAATGGAACTCAGTGGTTCCTTTCTCTCTCCCATGACTGTCTTCTCTTCTTTGCAGAAAGGAACATAACACAGACCATTCAATAATGGCTTTCACCATAAAAAAGAATGAGAACGTGTCCTTTGCAGCGACATGGATGAAGCTGAAGGCCATTATCCTAAATGAACTAAAGCAGGAACGGACATGGACACAAAAAAGGCAATGACACCAGGGCCCACTTTAGGGTGGAGGGTTGGGAGAGGGTGAAGATCGAAAAACTACCTATTGGGTACCTGGGTGACAAAATAATGTGGACACCAAACCCCTGAGGCACACACAATTTATCTATAGAACAAACCTGCACATGTACCCCTGAAACTAAAATACAAGTTAAATAAATAAATAATGGAAAACAATGGCTTTCACAAGAGCCCCTAAGTTCCACAACACCAGAGGGCACTATTCCCAAGGTATTTTATGAAAATGGCCCTCAAGAGCACAATTTTATAGTATATAGGCTGGGGCCCTGAAGTTATGCAGCATAACAACCTCTAAATTATTGGCAGAGGTGGGGAATAAGGATGAGAGTTTTAAATGCAAGCTGGAATGCCTTTACCTTGGGAAAATTGCCTACCGAAGCAAGGCTTTAATTTTTCTTCTTAACGGCAACAAAAGTCTTGCTCTGTCTAAGGGATGAGTTAGCCCTTCTACAGTGTAGACACATAATTCATTGCATTTCTTCCAGAGCTCAACTTACAAGGCTTGAAGTAGTTACACTCTTCCCCAGCATCAGAGGCCAAAACTCTACTGCCAGAGGCACCCAGCCATATGAAGCCTCCCACAAGTCTCCATCCTTGCTTAAAACTACCTTTATGATAATCCACTGGAGCCTCTTGCTTCAATCATAAATTATACATTTCTAGGAATGCTGCTTTTCTCTTTATTGACTACCATTTCCAGGAAAGAAGGGTTTTTTTTTTTCTTTTACTGTACTCAGTGGAAGTCTTTCTGCTGACATAGTCCATAATTAAAAACCGAAGTAATAAAGTGACATTCTCAAATTTGAATACTGGCTACAAAAGCTTAATTGCCAGTCCTTCTTGCCAAACAGCATAGTGGCTCCAACATTAAGTCACAGAGACTTTCAAGGAGTGATTTGACAGAACTTTAAAAGGGCACACATTTTATTAGAACACGTTTTAGAACCTTAAGACAAGCTGCAAATACTGAATTACATTTTTTTCACATTTTATTTATTGGGAAGTTATTTAACAACTGCAACTGATACCCAAGTGGATATATAACTGTTCAAGGGCCTACACCAATAGGGAATGTCATTAAAGTTGTCTAGGCTTAAGGTGCTTGTTTCTAGGAGGACATGTGAGAGTGAAGATGCTGCAGAACCATTGAGCACCCCAAGTGACCTGTGAACACCCAATGTCTGACTTCATAAGATACAGCAATTATTTATACTAATAAATTATGACTCTTCACAGAACGAAGTTGCCTCAAGTCAGTTTACTTTACATCATTTCCCCCCTTTCCCACAGTATTAATTCAATTAAACAAATGGGAAAAAAATAACATTCTACACGTTCATTTTTTCCCCTTGACCTCAAATATCTCCAAAACTGGAGGGAATAAACACCACCTATGCATCAAAACAATTGTCCATCATAAATTACATTTTGTTAAGTCCTTGTAACTCTTTTTCTAAGATATTACTGATATAATATACAATGGAGTTTTGAATATAGATGATTTAGCCACATATGTTACTTAAATAGATTTTAAGAAAGAATTGGGGCTGTTACATATGCTCCATTAGAACATAGACTGCAAAACGTCCAACGAAATCATCATTATTTATCAACCGTGACGTATTTTTAGTCACTTATTTTCACGTAGAAAAAAGGATTTGGGGCCAGGTGTGGTGGTTCATGCCCATAAACCCAGCACTTTGGGAGACTGAGTCAGGAGGATCACTTGAGCCCAGGAGTTTGAGACTAGCTTGGGCAAAATGGTGAGACACTGTCTCTACCAAAAAAAAAATAATGTTTTTAAAAAAATTAGCCGTGGATGGTGGTGTGCACCTGTAGTTCTAGCTCCACTGGGAGGCTGAGACCATAGAATCACTTGAACCTGGATGTTCAAGGTTGCAGTGAGCTATGATCTTGCCACTACACTCCAGCCTGGGTGGCAGAGTGAGACTCTGTGTCAAAAAAAAAAAAAGAACAAAAGATTTAGTTGTGCTCCTTTTGTATTTTTTTAACTGCAATACTTAGCAAGTGTTTTTATTGAACCATGTGATACAATGGTTCTAACTGTTTTTATTTCAAGCACAGAATCTGTATTAAAAATAACACAGTTTCCTGTCCTTCTTTCTGTATTTTCTCCTAGCACAAGGGAACAAACACAATCCCTAATATATTTTCTGGGCACACTCTCTTTGTAATATTTCCTTTGCAAAGGTCCTGTTCATATTTGTATCTTATTACTTTTCTTATACTGGATTTATTGATAGTTTCTAACAAAAATATGATTTCAGTATATTTACTGAACAAAATTCAATATAGCAGACCCCAATTCAATTTTTTTCATCAAAATGGAGAACAATAAAGAAGCTAAAGTCCTCAGTTTAGACACATAGCATCAAAAAAACTTATATTGTTTAAAGAAATAACTCAATAAGGGGGAAGTGATAGATATTACTTAAAGAACAACATTAGCTTTGTTTATTTATCTATGTTTCTAATATTCCTGCCTCTAACTTAGTCAGTGACAAACACTTTTGGTGTTCCTAGGTTATTGAATCTCACATAAATGCAGTCAATTTCTAAAAATAGAAAATATTGTTATTATGCATTGCAATATACCCATGGTTCATATTTACTGTTAATTGTCATTTCACATATTCAAATTTAATTTAAGAGAATTTTTTAAAAATTTACTGAGTCTGTTTCCCAGACTATTTTGCTATTGTACCAGTATTTTTTATAAATTAATCATGTTTATGCTTTTGCATGTTTACAAAGAGTGTGTATTCTGAATTTCTAATGTCCTGCTCTTGAAGACCGATTACAGAGGGCTTTCTTCATTGACCATTAGGTAAAGGGTTGAAAAATAACTTTGGTTTACAATAGATTTTTAGTTTAGTGGATGGGCGTATTCATTATTTACCTGTTCTCAGTCTCTTGTGTATCGCCTAGTGATGATTCTAGTTGTTTTAAAGATGATCCTTATTTATGGTCTATTGCATCATCCTGAAATTTAGTAATGATTTTAGATTTTCCACCTAAATTACAGGGCACTTTCCACTGAAAATGGTAAACAATATTACAAACTAAAAAAAAGAAGTAATCTGATTTCTGGGAAGAGGGAGCCCAGTGAAAGATGTGTGCTTTTATAAGGATGGACAATGGAAAGCAAAATAATAACTCCTAACTTTGATTGTTCAAATATATTCTGCAATACAGAGAGCTGCATGCAGGCTGGAGCAGGCATGGGGCAGGAAGGTTAAGTAGAAGAGAAGGCACAATACTTCAGATTGGCAGTAGACTGCAGCAAGAATAATCTAATCAAAACGAAATTAAATTATCTAGTCCCAGGGCAGGCTCCTGGGACTGCTGCATTGAATGCTAGCAGAGCTCCTCCTAGACATTTTTCCCCAGTCAAACTCACATGATGAATGCAGATGAAATTTGAAATATGAAAATCTGAAATAATTTATGGAAGTTGTCAGAAATTTGGCTTGCTTGTGGTGTAATTTCCTCTGAGACGAGGCAGGCCGGCTCACTGCTGCAAGACTTGGAGCGGCTGCTGGCCTTCCAGTGGATGGATCAACCCCTTTAAAATGCTCTTCCAGACAAATTACAGCTCATTACACACAGCCTTGCACCATGCCATTATGTCAGAGGAAATCTTTTTTCATTTGCACAAATTTGCTTGGAATTCTCATATTTATTTGAGCATCCATTATCGAATCTGAACATTGAATTATCCACAATTATTTTCTGGGTACGCGGATGTTTGTGTATATGGAATAGATGGTGACTGTGGGGCTATAAAAATATTACAGTGTGGCTGAAAACCCCACGTACGTTGCAGCTGTGTTACAAAGAGCATTGTTTGGCTGTTGAAAGAGAATTGACTTTTGTGAGGATATTTACAAGGTTCATTTTCTTTTTGAACATACTCCGAAGGAGACTAACTCTGCTTCTAGTGACTTTTTCTCTGCTCCGTGGTGCATAAAATTACAAATTGTTCATTACACCTGAGTTAAGATCCTCTTTCCTCTGCCTATGTAATTTGTGTTTTGATGGTCATTTTCATATTAATCGTATACTGGCATACATTCTTGAATAAAACATATGCTCTGATTGCTGAAAAGAACACCTTTTTCCTGAAACTCACTTTTATTTCTCTCATCTTTCTCATAAGGTTGCCATGGCAAAAGTGGACTCTTTATTGCTGAGAAATACTGCAATATAATCACAAAAGGAAATTATGGTCTAAAAATCAACAATGATATTTACCTACTAACGTCATAGAAATCCGAATTACAAGAATGTTTGTATTATGGCTTTTAAATATTTACTGTTGTTTAGCATAATAAATCTCTGCTTTATGTAATATTGGTCAGTGGAGTGCAGTGCAGTCCTTCTCAATATTATTTTATCCAGTCATTCAGGATTGTATCTAAATGTCTCATCAACCTTTCCAGTGACTAAATAATTAAATGCTCTCTATTGACTTGTTGACATTTCGCTACTTATGGCAGGTGTAGACTCAAAGAAAAAGTGCAATCATTCTCCAGAGTCAACTTTTTCTTCCCCGAAAGCTTTCATACACGGATAAAACAACTTGAAAAATTTCTAAGGTAAGCATCCCTTTAATAGCTCATTATGATTTGGTAAACTGAATTCAGATACAACAAAGTAAGATATACTTTTGCAAAGGATTCTTTTCAGTCAAAGAACCAGTAGTACTTCAAATCAAGGTGAGTTAAATGGCTGTTTATATAACCTATTATTTTTCTAGCCATAATATATAAACATGAGCATTTTACACATTTTTAAGTAAAAAAGAAAATGGACTCTACATAACTAAATGGTGACTACTAGAATTTAGGAAAACAAAATTGGTCATCAAAGTAATGGAAAAGCTGGTTTATTGGATAAAAGCAAAGCAACTGCATTCTATACTTCAGCGCTCCAGAGCTTTGACTCCTCTAAAATCCACTGCGGGATTGGAACATGTCGCCACCTCCCCAGCTTCTCCTTGCTGCAGGAAACTTTGTAACAGCACTCAAATAAATAAAGAAACTGGGTTGGAGATTATTGCTTTCATTGTGCTGTTGTACATGTGTATTATATAGTCACTCCATAGTTTGACACAATCAGCTGAATGTGGGACAAGACAAATGTTGTATATGACAGTGGGGTAGTATTGAAAGATGACCCCATATCTACAGGGCTAAGAGTTATGGATGCATTGATAGCTGCTACTAACATTTTGAAGCGTGGCTGTTAAATTTTGCCTGCTGGCTCCTGGCTGGAGGCCGGCCTGCCTGGGCAACAGAGCAATTGAAAGGAACTGCAGGCAGCTTTTTTTCAGTACACATCAAGGAACTTTGTTCTTCCTTTATTATAACTGACCAATGACAGGAGTGACTTCGGAAGAAAGCCAGGCAAACAAGGCACATTGAACACTTCCCAGCTTATCTTTGTTGTGCATTTTATTTACTTCCAGTGGGCACTTTTTCTTCTTAAATAACTGTTTAAATTTTTTAAGACACATTTTGAAACAGGAATATATATAATGAAAATCACGGGAAAGGTTGGGAACATATAAAGACAACATGTTTCATGATAGAGCAGGACCTACTGAGAACAGAGTATAAGGAGAAATTGAGGTAAATACTGTTTCTTATAAAGACCTGTGGGAAAATAATACAATAAAAAGAGTCTTGGAAAAGTGTATCTGAGATACCTGAACTCTGGACTGTGAATGACGTCTGTTTTAAAAAGCAATGAATAGAGAGATCGTCTGAAAATATGGGGCATGTTTTCTATGGGCAAAGTAAAATGAATCATATGAACATTAAGCCTCCAAGTTTGAATGAACCATATGCTCAAACAATTGTATAGCTAAATTCTTTGTAAAGCACTACTAATGACCAACTTCTTTTACAAACTAATTTGGCAGTACATTTTAATAGCTGGAAAGAAATCTTGTTATTCATAATACAGATAAACATGTTTGACTCTAAGAGCCTAACTTTAATATCATGCTGGCATGTTTAACTTATGAATCTCAAAGCTTGTCAAGCGTTCTAAAGCATATGGGCTTGACTTAAGGCCATGGATTGAGGTTTCTTTGATTTACTTTTACCATAGAAGATATGAGGAATAAAAATAAAAAGAATGTGAAGGCAGCTACCTACAGCCTCATTTAAATATATACAAAATCCACCAGCATTACTATCAAGCAAATGAACTAAAACTATAACCATGTAAATATCAAACACCAATACTTCCTGCTTATGAAACTCTATAGTCATATAAATAGTTATATAAATCCCAGTGTTTATGAAATTCCATCCTACACTTGAACAAATGCAATTTTTCAGTCACTATCGCTAGTTATTTTGTCATTTCTTGCCAGATTTCCCTAGAGAGCCAGCGAGGACTAAGCACATAAAAGTTTCATCATTTTATTCTACAGCCAGCCAATTTTCAGAGGAAGAGCAAAATTTTTCACTGTGTACTTTTAAGTAAATAAAATATTTCTGGAAAATTATAAGCATAAGAAATAGCTATGCAAATATATATACAACCGTAGTAATAATACTTGGATAAGCTAATAAAATAATGTTATTTATCATGAAAAGAAAATAAAGTAAAAATCCGGCCCCTGAAAAGTTTAAGTGCAATTTTAGACTCATTCCCTTGACCTTCCTTAAAGTAAATGAGGAGGTAATAATCAACTATTTTATTTTTTAGTGAGAAAGCAAAATTTGCATTGGATGGGGAGAAGAAAGAGAATAGAGATATATTCTACAATGTCAAGTAGGAGTTTAAAAAAAAAACTCGTTTCCAGAAAATTTTTCTCATATTTAATATCTTTATTATGATTACAACGTAATACTTTTGCACTTACATTCTCTAAACCCAAATAATCATATATACTTAAATTGAATCTAGGATATTTTCCTATGTCTTCTCCCTATTTTAAAATCATTCACTTTCCAGTGTTTACGGTACAAAAGTGCTGATTCACCCATCTACATAAACCTATCTTATAATTTTTCTTAAAATCTGGATAATCATAAACATGAAACTACTAAAAAGCAGAGCTTGTTCTACATCACAGCCAATTCAAGTCTGCCTTGTAAGTGCATTTATTTTCAACATGTATTAGAAAATAATTGATGCAAAAGAAAGTTAACCATATTTTTGTCTTGAGTAATTTCTGTAAGTGTATTGCCCACAGGGTTCTCATTACAGCTGTGGAAGTTCCTTCTCCATCGAAGCTCCTGGGATCCTCAATCAGAAATTTAGGCCAACTTTGGGGAAAGTCAATTTGCTCTCTCCTTACAGTAACAAAATTAGATACTTCTACTTGATATCAAGGAATCAGAGACACACAGCAGGCTTTTTATACCAAAACCTTGCATTTATATTTTGCTCACAGACAAGAAGGGGAGAGCTAAGCAGTTATTTAAACAGCAAAATCTATTTCATTGAATAAATTAGAGAGTTTGGGCTTGAAATCTCTCCTTTTTTCTCTTAAAAACATACACAATTAGAGATGTATACTTTACAATATCTAGTCGGTGTAAAATTACTTTTAGGGAGAATGTGTGACATTCAGCCAAATTGTATGGATAATTATCTCAATTCTACAACCTAACTTGATAAATGATGTGGCCACAGAGCTTTTATGTAGTTGATACTGACTACTGTTAAATGTTGCTTGTAAAAGTTTATGGTCTCCCTCTCATCATGAATGAGCCCTTTATTGTGTTCAATATTAAAATTTTCAGGCCTGGTCTTATTTGCCCCAAAAGATTTCCAGGAGCATAGAGTATGTAGGAGCTCAAGAAAGAAAGAAAAGGATGAACTTTTATACAATATGTTGAGGAAGATTTTCAAGGGAATCATCACAGACAGGAACATATTAAGACATGCAATCATAAAATATTCTTTTCTAAAGAAGCATACAATAGTGCATTCAAAAACCTTTTTTAAATAATATGTGTTGCTTTACAACCAGAGAAAATGCTAATTTTAAAATATCTTTCCTCATTGAAAAGTGCTAAACCATCGTTTTCCACCTTTCTCTTTTAAATTATAAACACATAATTTATTTATTAAGTTCTACTTGCTTGTAATGCAATACACAATCTTTCCATAGACAAGACACTGTCCTCAGAAGCTGGCCTTCTAAATTGAAAGCACAGGGACAAAAGAACTAGAACTAATCTGCAGTTGATGGGCATAAATAGTGAAAATAGAATAAATTATTGTTTTATGCAAATGTTATTTGATATAGTAGAAGCTAATGTTCAGGTAAATTATTTTTAATGGCCGAGGTGGTCTTTCTTGAGCCCCTCATCCACATGGCTCTCACAGCTTCATGGCCATTGCTCCATTACCAACAGTCTTCAAAACACAGAATATAATAAGATACAGCTACGACCATGCAAGAAAAGTTGAAAACAAGTTCCAGTTAGTGACTAAAACTTACAGGTAGAAGTTACATATGAACAACTGTGTGTAAGTGATGCCACTACCAAAACCAAAATGTCCATTATATGGATGGAAATGTTCCTTATCCCTCTATACCTACAAGTGCTTATGAATCGACACTGGGTTGTGGAAAGAGACACTGTGTTTGCCCACCAGCCCCTGATGCCCAGGAGAGAGAAAAGGCCACATTTCTTCCAACTTTCCCTCTATTTAATAGCCCTAAGTAGCTTAACTGGAGAGTGTCACCTGCTATAAGTATATTTATTACTCAGTGTTAGAGCATCTTCTGACTCTCTTCCTATGTATGAGCAGGCAATTAGTAGAGCAACAGGCACTAGTCATTGAAAGTTAGAGAAAGAGGAGGAAAAATCCCAAATCCACTCAGGAATTTCAATGAAAAATATTTGTTCTATTTCTTTGTTATGAACAATGAAAATTTAAAAAGACTCATTGGCTTACAGTAAAAGCAAAATCAAGCTCGGTACGGTGGCTCACGCCTGTAATCCTAATACTTTGGGAGGACAAGGCAGGAGGATTGCAACTATTACTTCTCCAGCCATTGTACACTCTAATTCCCTAATTATTTCTGGCCAAATGATTATTATCTTCTTTTGTTTATTTATTGTAAGAATTATAGTACATCATCTTTAGAAAACAATATATGTAGAAAATATATGTATGCTTAGTTTTATTTACTTATTTATTTATTTGGTGGTGGTGGTTGTTTCTGTTTGTTTGTTTTAATAGACGAAGTCTTACTATGTTGCCCAGGCTGGTCTCAAACTCCTGAGCTCAAGCAGTCCTCCTACCTTGTCCTCCCAAAGTGCTAGGATTACAAGCATAAGCCACCATACCCAGCTTGATTTTGTTTTTACTGTAAGCCAATGATTTTTTTTTGTTGTTGCTCATAACAGAGAAATAGAACAAATATTTGTCACTGAAATTCCTGAGTGGATTTGGGACTTTTCCTCCTCTTCCTCTCAATTTCAATGACTAGCGCCTGTTGTTCTAGTAATTGCTTTCTCATATGTAGGAAGAGAGCCAGAAGATGCTCTAACACTGAGTAAAGCCTGCCAAGCTATGGACCAGTGACTTTTGCTGTTCTTGGGCCTTTGCTCCCTCTCTCTCTGCCCTGTGGAAGGGAATACCTGGGTCCCATGCTGAGGACCCAGACATCTGTGGTGGCTGATGCTGATCTAGTCCTTGCTAAGCCAGAAGGGAGGAAGAGAGGCAGCTGTGTGTGTGTGTGTGTGTGTGTGTGTGTGTGTGTGTGTAGGTTTGCCTTTCACCCTCCCCACTTCCTCTGCAGCCCTCCCCTGCTCTCTGCGGCTGGTGGCTTAGTGCATGAACTGATTAGGTAACAACAGAGCACCTTCCCTCCCTGTTTCCTCCCAATGCATTTGGGCAACAGCTTTTGAAGGCGCACAGCCCTGCCACTATCCCGCCTTTATCACGGGCTGTATGGGGCTTTATCTGGAAAAGCCTGGGCTTTGCCCCTGGCTTCATCAATCATTTGAACCAGTTTACATCTCCTTCATGGTGTTCCGCCTCATTAAACCCATCAAGGGCACTGCAGAGAGGCTGTGGGGCCCAGGAATGCCTCCCCATTACAGGCATGAAAAAGGCCGCACAAACCTGGGGGAGAGGGTGCCCAAGATGACTTGCATGGCCACCAGATGCTCAGGCCTCACTCTTCTTGCAGGCCAGGGGTCTCCTTCGGGAGATTTCTTAGAGGTGCACTTGGGAAATTAAGTGATCATCCCAGGCTGACAAGCATGCACGCCTCAGTCTTACTTCTTAAGAAACTCATGTGTGTGCTGGTGAAACGAGACCACAGTTTCACAGAAAGTGAAGTGTTTTCAGGTTGACAGCTGCAAATGCTGGTTGGAACCTGACACTGAATTTAGGGGCTTCTAGGGCAAAATGAATCATGGAATCCGGGTAACTTAGACACAACCCAGTTCTATATTTGGGGAAAAGAGACTTCCACAAATTTTCTAACTGCTATTCTACTGAGTAGCAACTCACATTTCTATTTTTGGATTTTCATTAAGATTATTTTATTTACATATATAATCAAATTACAAGGGTTTTTCCTCACATATTACTTTGCAACAGCATTTGGAGGTAGCCAGAGCAGGCATCATATTTTCAATGTCATTTTAAAAGCGAAAAAGCCAAAGCTAAGAGAGATTAAACTTAACCAAGATCATATGGCTAGTAATTGATGGGTTTACACTTCATTGTTTCTCCTTTACAACTTTAAAAAAGAGAAGTCCAAGATGGCACTATTGTTCATACATTATTTTCTCTTTGGTACAATGTCTAGGATATGATATCAAATATCTAGATACAAATGTACTTCCCTAAGGGTCTTCCCCAGCCTATTAGGAGAAAGAAGAGAAAGAAGTAAAAATAAACAAAAAAACCACCACAACCCTGTTATCCTGTTATTGAGAGAGTGATATTAGTCTCTTAGAACCAATTAGTTGTAGAGAAGGACGTGTATTTCACTGGTTGTGAGCAGGGGAGAGGGTCAAGGAGGAAGGAAGGGAGGAAGAAAGCCATAACCTTAGATTGGCCTCTTAACATCCAGTTTGTAGCTACAAATAAGAATCAAGTTCCATCTCATACAGCACCACCCAGGGGCCCAAAGTAGTAGCCCCTGGACCTCCTTTTGCACCCAAACAACCATTTTATGCACCAGGCATCCATTTGACAGTGAACTTCACCTTAAGCCCTGTGCTGTTACTTCTAAAACTTATGGGGAAGCTAAGGTGGCAGTGAAGACACCTCCTCAGCCCTGGTCTCTCCCACCAGCACACCACCTGGCACCAGACAGCTCCAGCTCAAAGCCGCCGCAGTCCCTGGGTGGCCTCTACGGGAATCCTGGGGCAGAGATGGGATTACGAAACCCTAAACCACTCCAGCTGCGCGCGAATCCAGTCCGTCAGGCTGCTCCCGCCCACAGCCCACACACCCCCGGGCCTTTGCGCCACCGCACCAATTTGCATCCCCAACAAATGTGCGCTGCCTTGATCGCCGAGCACGCGGGTATTAATGATCATAAAAAACTGGGCGATTACAGAAAGAGAAAGTGCTAAATATCGGGAGCTGGGGCAAGATTTCAAAAGGCAACACACCGAATCCAACTCTGTACTTTAACTTTTTTAATAACGATTTTTTTTTCTGGGCTGGAAGCTCGCACTGAATCCTGGAGGAATTGCTAAATCAGATTAAGGTTATATTTTGCAACAGACTGGATGGAGCAATAAAGGAGAGCGCGCGGAAATGGGACTTCACCCATCAATTAGATCTCTATTAGCAGCCAATGCAGGCTTCACCACAGGAAATGTCACGTTCCAGCCCTAGCGGACCCTTTCGTTCTCCACCCCCAGCTCTCACCTCCCCTGTCTCCTGGAGTTAAATAACTCTTCTGGCGCACACATTGGAACTAAACAAACCCTTTTGTGTGGAATACGGTTTTTGTGTTTTGTGGTTTGTTTTTCTTACTGATCTTGTTTTGGAACCCTGTACCACCTGCCTTCCCCACCCCCAGCGCGGAGCGCTAACCCCGGGACACTACCACCGCGGCCGGCTGAACAGGTTGCAGCGCGACACCTGCGCTGTCTGCTGGGTAGCTCAGGACCGCGGTGCGGGGGATGGTGCGCTGGGCCCTATTAATATTAAAAGCTTTATGACAGTCCTGGGCAGTCCGTAATGAAAGGTGATTAACAAGACAATGGACAGGATTCTGAATGGTGGGGCAACTCATCTGCTATAATAGATCAGACCCGCCTCGGGGGCCCAGCGTGCGAATTCCGCCCCGGGATCCCAAAGAGTCCGAGCGCATGGAGTGGAAGACAGGCAGGCGTGATGTGGCCATAGTGCGAGTCAGACCGCGGAAATGGCGCGCCCTGCAGGCTAGAGAAGACCCACGTGCGGGATCCACTCTGACCTCGGCTTCATCTCTGATGCTTTTACTGCTGTTCGCTTCAGCTTTGGAGTCTGAGATATGTGCGGTCCTCACTACCAGACCAGCGGCCTGCACCCGGATTCCAGAGCCTAGGGCCTTTGACCCCTTCCCATCCTATAGCTCCAGATGCTGGAATCCTAGCTCTGATGGGAAAACGCCCTAATGCTGACATCTCTCGCTTCGCACATAGGCAAGAAAATGGGGCAAGACCGCCAAATCCACTCCCTTCCAGCCTCCGAAAAATTCACCCAGGCCTTGACCCTCCACTCCTCCGCTCCCCAGCAGAACGAAAATTTCCTCAAGCCCTAGAAAGCCTCATTTATCATTCTCGTGGGGGCTCAAATGAGAACGCTTCTTGTCCCAGCACGGTTGTGAATCGGGGCCCCCCACTTCTGCTCCCTTGTCCTTCCTGCGCCCCTCCCGCTCCACATCCCTGCCCATAAGGAGACAAGGTGCAACAGCCTGGGAATGAGCAAGCAGAAGTGGCCGAACGGATAAAGGAGGCACTGTTGTGGTTGCCGCAGACGCTGCCCCCATTCAGGGACCGAATTCAAATGGATATTTCCCTCTTCGGCCCAGCTGAACGAGGCTCAATGCCTCAAAGGTGCAGAGCTGCCTCGGTGGACATGCTCTGTGGCTGATATTATAATTTTCATAATGCGCTTTTATGTCGCGCCAGACTCCTCCGGTGAGGAGCCCGCAGAGCTGCTGAAAGGGGCTTTGAGAGGCCCGGGCGCGCGGCTGCTGCGAGCTGCGCGCCCCCCGCCGGCCTGAGTGGCACCGCGTGCCCCTGCCGGGGCGCGGCTCCTGCACTGCGGGCGCGCAGGGGGCGGCGGGCTCTGCCCGCGCCCCTCATTAGCATGCACCCTGGGTGCGCCCGGCCTGCTCCCGCTGCTTCCAGGACTGTCTGCGCCCCTCCGAGTCTCTGCCATCCGCCTGGGTGCGAGGTACCTGGCCTCGCTCCTGGTAAAACTCCATTCCGCTCCA
>NW_016803819.1:2339916-2352416 GCF_001698545.2 Rhinopithecus bieti
GCCGGGGCGCGGGGCTGCGGGGGGGTGTGCGCGCCCCGCCGGCCTGAGTGGCACCGCGTGCCCCTGCCGGGGCGCGGCTCCTGCACTGCGGGCGCGCAGGGGCGGCGGGCTCTGCCCGCGCCCCTCATTAGCATGCACCCTGGGTGCGCCCGGCCTGCTCCCGCTGCTTCCAGGACTGTCTGCGCCCCTCCGAGTCTCTGCCATCCGCCTGGGTGCGAGGTACCTGGCCTCGCTCCTGGTAAAACTCCATTCCGCTCCAGCTCAGGCTTTAGGGAAGGCCAAGGTGTTAAAATGTGAGCAGAACATTCCGGAAGCAGTCGGGGGGCTCGAAGTCTTCGGACCTGAGTGGAGGTTGCTTTCCCAAGGGTCCGGAAGCGAAGGGACCCTTGCTGTGAGGGGTTTGTAGCGAAGGCAGGGATTGAGTGGGAGCCTCATCATTGCAACAAGTGAGGTGTACTATTTTGTTCTAAGCACTTAGCAAGTATTAATTACTTAATCCTGGTGATGAAGAAACTGAACAGCAGAGAGGTTAAGTAATTTGTCCAAGGTCGCACAGCTGGTAAGTGGGAGGGTCCAGATTTAAAATAGGTGGCCTCAGAGTCCCTGTGTTTTTAACTGAGCTAATGGCTAGTTCCTAATATCTGCCATGTGTTTGGCCACAGCAGTCAGTTCACCAGCAAGCTCATTTGCCAGATGCATAATAGGGAAGAGATCAATTAGAGATTAATCAAAACGTATGGTCCTGACCTATACTAAGTTATTAGAGCTGACTGGTATTGGGTAATAGTTCAAATCACCTCTTTTTCCCCCTTCTTTATTACAGCCTCACAGTAGGAATTTGCATGAAATGCTTCAAGCCTTTGAGAGCCTAAATCAGACAAACACTTTGCCTTAGTTACCAATAAACACATTAAAAAATAATAAATATGTATCATGGTGAAACTAAAAAAAGAAAGAAAGAAAAAAGGAGAAAACCTGCATTATAAAAGAACTTTCCAAATAAACTCATCGTTTTTATTGGCCCTGGATGGATAATTTAAAAATATAACTATAACTTAACCTTAACATATAGTAGGCCACGTTATAGGAGACTCCGGGCTGCTATTCTTAAATGATCCCCTCCATCAAATTTGGAAATTGTTCATAAGAAATATCACAGAAAAGTTGTAAGACTATAGTTAATTCTGTACCCAATGCCAAAGTTATAAAAAGTTCATCATAATTGCTCTCTTAAGTAGAGAGTCTGCTATTAAGGTTGCCAAATACAAACTTTATTTCTTTTGAAGAGGCCCAGCATGTGTGTTGATAACAGAAGAGGACAATCAGTACATGTTCCCCTAATTCATATTTGTTCAAAAGGCAGACAAGTACCAAATATATATATATATATATATACACACACACACACAAGCCTCAAATTTTTAAGTAGGAATCAAATAAACAATGCATCTGCAGCTCGATATACCTGCCATAAGAATGTCTGTCCTGTGAACAATTCGAGCAATTGCCCCATAAACCCTCTGGGCCATATCATAGCCCCACTTGTCTATGACATTTATCCTTGGCATAGTTAGAGGGACATTATGGTGTTGGCAATACCCACCATGCACTGGGTAACAGAAATTAACCTCATGCATTCATCTGCAATAATACAACAAGGTCAGTCAAGAATCAGTGTCAGATTGGGTTTTTATTTATCTATAAAGGCCTTTAGGGCTTAGTCTAAACTTGAAAATATTTATGACCTAGAAACTAGCAATAGATCTGAAAACACAACCCACAGATTCCATCCCAAGCGTTATTATATTTTATTTGCTTCCTTAAACCAGCCTCATTGTTTTTGTTTATGCATCTACTGGTGTAGCCCTGCATATCTAATGGAATGATCCCAAATTACAGCTAAAATCTGTTCTTCCTGATTTGTTGCAAAGCAATGAAAGATAACTACATCTGAAATGGGGAAACAGCAGCTGCTCATACATTTCTTCATTAAATAAACATCAAGATACCTGCTGATTGAAGCCATTTTGGGGTTTGGATGTGAATGGCTCTTTAAAACCCTTCCCATATGTTAGCCTCTATTAAATTCAACAACTTTCCTCTGGCTGCCTCTAAATCAGAGGTTATTAAATCCTTATTAAAACTTGAAAATGTTCTGAAGTAAAATTGTATTGCACACTTGCAAAGAAGTGATAAAGAGCCATTTTTAGCAAGCAATTTAAAAAATTATACACAGTAGAATGGGGACCAGAGGTCAAATCACTCAGAACATTCATGATACCCACCTATATGGCTTTTGTTTAAATTACGAAGCTAAATGAGAAGAGAAAATAGATTTGGTTTAAATTACTTACTTTCTATTACCTCTTAAACCCTCTCAAAAGTCTTAGCAAACCAAATCATCTTGAGAAATTGTAAGATGTGACAATAACTACCAAGATAATCACTGTCAAAGAGGAGTTGATGACAGCAAGTTAATGAATGTCATTATTGAAAATAAGAAGAATATTATCACTACTTATTGTGCAAGTTAACATAAGCTTTAAAATTTTTTTGAAAAGTATAATTGATAATCATAAAATTATGGACTTATGTCAAATGATGGATTAAAATATTGAAATTTTAGGATATGAAGTACTAGGATATTAGGATATGAAGTGAATCCTATAAAGATTGCTTAGGATGTGCATGGTAGTTACTGAGAGAAGCATAAGATGGCATGAATTACATAATAATGTCAGGATTTATCTATAGGCAGACTGGAAAACTGGGGTTCCAAATACCTTCTTTTCCACTCACCTGGGTTGTTTATTTCCCCTCTTTGTATATAAGGACACAGTCCTCACAGGTTTTGGGGTTTTGTTTTTGTTTTTGTTTTGTTGTTGTTTTGGAACATTTTCATTTCCTTCATTTTATTGTAAGTAAGGAAATAGAAATGGAAATACTCAGGGAACTATCCAGATAATTCTCAAGAACAAAAATCTTCCATGAAAGAACTGTAGCCTAACTCCCCAAATGGGCTGCTGGCATTGATTTAACTGACCTTGTGCTTCCTTTGGCCTATGCAGGCATTAGCTTATTAAAGGCATGCTGTAAGTGGGAGGAGGATGCTGCTAGAACTGGATGTAAATGCCTTTGGGGAATCTTTTTTGTCTTCCTCTTTCTTTCTTTTTTCTTTCTTTCTTTCTTTCTTTCTTTCTTTCTTTCTTTCTTTCTTTCTTTCTTTCTTTCTTTCTTTCTTTCTCTCTTTCTTTCTCTCTTTCTTTGGTTTTTTGTTGTTTGTTTGTTTCTGGTGGATATGGGAAACAAAATTAAGGAAGCAGTCCCTGATTGAGTAACATAGAGATGATAAGGAACAGAAGAGGAGGAGGGGAAAAAGCTACAGGTGCACTGCCATGAGTACATTATGACCACCATTTTACCTGTGCAGATTTAGTTTTCTCATCTAAAAAATGGGAAGTCACACTGATCCAGATATTCCTTCTCTGGCCTACATTTCTGAGACTTAGGAGAACCAGCACCTGACAGAGCCCAAATTACTTCATCCTTGGTCACAGACTCAAATATATGTTTCCAGAATGTCATTTCAAATCTGAAGCTTTAAGTTTATGCCTCACTATTGGTCCTTTGCACTATATTTATGGAACACCGCGTACTACATATAACTGCTTGACATTTTTCTGTTAATTAACAGGGCCTGTGCTCTCACCAGCAATGACAGTAATCAAATGGCTCTTACTGTATGTACCAAACATGTTAAAATTCCAAAACAAAAATTTTATAAGTGACTTTTCAGTGTGGTAAATTGATTTCTGAAAGAAGCTGTGTCAAACAGACTTCAAATGGTTTACAAAATTCTACCATTTCTTTTTTAATATAATGATTTCAGATAAACTTTTATGATTTATCCTGATCGGAAGTGACTAACAAAATTCAACTTTTGGTTTTTCTATTCTACTTGCCCCCATCCCTCTTACTTACTAAATAGATTGCATGGATACCACAGATGTGTCTAAAATGAATAGCAGGAGTGAAAAAGGAAGAGAGGGCAATAGACTATTAACTCTATTCAAATATGTTTTGTTTTAGATAATTATAATAATTGTGCTTTCTACCTTCATAAATTTGCTGTTTGCAATGGTCTTCTTGAAATAGAGAAAATGCTTCAAAAATTAAATTGTCACTTAATAGATGTTTTTCACCATATAAAATGTAAAATTGATAATAAAATGGCAGTGAAAGAGTGAGATAAAGGCATTCAGACAGCTATATGCTAAGTTGAAATATTTAGTACTCAACAGCAAGATTTATTAAAGACAAGTGAGAGGTGAGAATTGTTGCTGAATCCCCAATTGCTATTTTAAATCTTACATGGTGAGTGTATGTCCAAAAACTGCAAATTATTTTAGCTAATAAAGAGTGTTTAAATAACTGTAGCCACAGCTACATGCTTCATTCAAAACTAATAAAGCCAGTAAGTTAATAACAGTAATTAACTCCCACTGCACTATAGTCTCTTCTATAGATGCTTTGTAACATACAGTTGATATTTAAGGAGTTTGGAAAAGCAAAACACAGACAAAGAGATGATGTGCGTGCGATGGATATGGCAGGAAAATCTTATATCAAGAAAAATAAATGTATCTGTTGCATAATTGTGTATGCCCCCACAAGATCTATGAGTTTATGAGAACACAGCAGATCATTAATTCATAAATAACCAAGAATGGCAAGCATAGTTTCTCCACGAAGAACCAGTAATTCTTCAAGAGCCTTTTAAAATACCTGGCTAACTAAAACATTGAGTGAAAGGACTATCAAGATGAAAACATTTTGAGGAGGAGGGTCAAGAAGATTCAAAAGATAGGGAATTAAACTGAGGCAGTCAGTAAGAAGTGACATGTGAAATATGCTGAATACACAGCATAAAATGTTCTTATTCATCAGAAATTATTTCAGCTAACATTTTGAAAGGTCTCTGGAGGTAGTGGTTTAAATGTCATATTGGGATTTCTTTCTGCTATTTTTTTTTAGGATTTCCTTTTATTCACCTTATACAAAAGGTCATTCGTCAAGTTCAAGAATAGGAAGGACACAGTGCCAGTAGGCTGTTGTTGTTGTTTTCATTAAGAAAGTGAGTTTACATCCCAGCATGGTGCCCAAAATGGTGTCCAAAGTGCCTCAAGAGCAACTGCAGAGCAAATGGAATTTCTACACGAACTCAAGGGTACTGAAACCAGTCTATATACAGAGAATTATCTAGATCGGACCCATATCCTATTGATTTGAGCGATAAAAGAAAAAAAAAAGAAATCTTTATTTTCTTGTGTATTTTGTGTGACGCACACACACAACAAGGAAAAAGGACTCAAACAAAACACACTTAGCAACTCCATGGGGAAAAAGGTCAGGCTACCATTGACAAGTATGTAAAGACACCTCCTAAACCATGGGAAAACATGTAGAAATCGTTTCGACTCACTGCATTCAGAACCCATGGAAGGGAATCACAAAACTGCACTTTGGCATTGTTGGCCTGAAAGGATATCTATTTATCATCTTATAAGACAGCTCGAATGATCTTTATCTACTTTGCCCACTTTCTGACCCAAATTCAGGGTTTTTATGGAAAATTGCAGTCAGTTTGATTGATGAAATCCAAAGATGTCTAAAATGGCACCAAAGATCTCCAACTGTGCAGACTCCAACCGAGGACTTCAATGTTGGCATTGTTCCTGAAGAAATAAAAAAAAAGAAAAGAAAAGAAAAGTTGAGAAAACAGGCAAAAGTTAGGGAATTTCTGCTTTAAAAACTTCAAATTTCAATGAAGATCCCCAAACCCATTATCCATGTTCATACGTGCGAACTGGGAGGACATCAAAGTATTTCCCACACATCACAACAAAACCGGGTTCCTCTTGAACCAACAAACCTTTTTTGTAACCGGCTGAATGGCTGTATCTACGGAGCCAGCAGGTTGCAGAAAGGCGTTCCCAGGGTGGAGGAGCGGGTAGTTGGGGAACCGGGCGCGCCTGATGGGGCGCAGGAAGGAAAAACTGATCGACGCAATGGCCCCTGCCACCGGCCATTTGGGGCTTTCAAAGGCCCTAACGAGGAGTCCGAGCTGCTACTGAAAGCCTCCCTGTTCCTGGGCAGGGCAGCCAGAGTGCCCTCCCTCTCCTTTCCCAGCCTCCCGGCGGCGCCACCATTAACCCGGAGCCAGACCCAGGCGGAGGACCCGGCGCCGAGGCCCGCAGAAGCAAGAGACAGCCCTGATAGTCTTCTAAACCCAGTCCAGTTCCGAGGACGACGCATTATAGTGGAATATTGTCACCTGCCTAATTGTTCTAAGCGGGCTCCTGCCCCTCCCCGTTTAGTAATAATAGCTTAAGCGCTCTTCCTCCCCGGTTACCAGGCCCGGGAGCTGATGAATGAACCCCCTCGTAGGGGAAAATCTTGGGAGCTGTCTTCTGTCCTATTACCCAAGGGGGCCGGCTATAAATCTTCCTTCATTTTAACCACATTTACCCTCATCCTCCTCCAGGCTAGGGATGCTGCGTTAAGATTGCACTGATGTGCCAACGCTCTGGACCAGCTGCTCCTAAATACAGACAGGTCCTTGTCAATTAAGGCTTTGAGAAGCAGGTCCTCGGGCCCCGGGGCATTGGAGCAGCCAGCAGCGTGCAGCCCCCACAATTAGTATCCATTTGGAAGGGACCTTCAGGGCACAAATGCACAAGCAAAGGAAGAATCAAAACACCAGGCAACTTCAATTCTGGAAATTGGTCTTGTAAGTGTTGTGAAACTGAACAGACGGCCCCCAAGAAGGGAGCTAAGATTTCTGGTGCGAGATGGGCCTCTCCTGCCCCCCTTCTCAAGATCATCCCTTTGTTTTGTTTCAAGCCAGGCAGTAGATTGAGTTTGTGGATAGGTTTAAGGGGAAAGAAAGATAAATGAATACATTCATTTGCCCATTTCAAGCTGAAGTTGTCTTTTGTGGCCACCTCAAGCAGCTGGTCAATCCTGCCCAGACCCTGGCCTTTGGCCCAGGGGGCGCTGGACAAGACAGGCGCTCCAAGGAGAAGAGCTGCGATGTATCAGGTCAGCGAGGCCATTCCGCTGGTGGGCCAGGCAGAACATTAGCAGCTAAACAAAACCCAAAAGGCTCAGGGGGCCTGGGGCACCACTAGGGAAGGTGTTTGTTGAAGCAATTAGGAGCAGTTGGTAGTCAGGGGCGGAGAAGAGGGCAGAGCTTGTGACATAGGGCAACTTAGCTGGACAGCAAGGGTGGACATTCAGAGGACATCACTGTTTAAGAATGTGTGACCCCACCAAGTTCAAGAACAGAGCAAACAGCACAGGCCATTAGGGACAGCCGTCAAACGGATGGCAACAAAGCCAAGAGGGGCATTGAGAAAAATCTTCCAATATTAAATATGGAAAAGTATTGGGGACCAGGGCAGAGGGTCAATGAAAGTCAACAAGAGTGTAGGCTTAATGAGATAAAGAATTTAATATCAAAACTGCATAAATCTACAAGGAAGGCAACCCCATAATGGAGATAAAAAAACCAGTTCAGTGAACATTCTGTGATAATGGCACCATAATAGATAGCATCAGGTTGTTAACATTGAACACAAAAGTTAAGAGAATGAAAGGAAAGGCAGCTCCCTTAATTGAGAACCTGCTAGAAGATCTCCACAGGCCAAATGGGGTGAATGCCTTGCTAGCTGTTTTGCCAACGTTCGGAGCATCAAAACGTTGAGAAACGTGGGCCTTGTTTTTCTTGAGGTTTCCTCCCCACCCAACTTTCCCCTTCCAAGGCTTCCCCGTGAGAGGCGCACATTTTCTCTATAAGAGTCAAAGTCCTTTCTCTCAAAACACGTTATTTTCCTCCGCCCGTTTCAGCAAGGAGATAAAGCTTCTTTTAAAAGTAACTTCGCCTCCCTAACCTAAGTAAGCTAACAAAGTTCTTAGCAAGGAGTATATTATAAAAAGAACAGTTTGGGTTTTGTTTTATTTTCCTGCAAGAAGAAAACATGTTTTCTTCAGAAGGGAGGATCAGCCAAAAAACTGCAAAAGACTTTTTCACTTTCCTCATTTTTTTCCAATCAACAGTAAATCTTGTTTTCAAGGAATCTTCCAAGCAACAGAGTCCTTAAAATGCACTGAAGCTTACTGAAGCAAGTATTTCTGCTGTATGTGCCAGATATCTCTGGGACTTCACCTGTATATGAAAAAGACCGTCTCTTTAGTATCCACAGGTAGATGCTGAAAATCAAGGAGAGAATGTCCTACCCTGACAGCAGCACAGCAAGTAGTATGTCATTCCAATTGTGTACATCTGCTGCCCAAGACTCTAATTGTTGCCGCACCAAAAGAAAGGGGAAACCCATCTTCCCGGCACTCATTATTTGTGGGTGCCTTCTAAGAGTGGAGTCATAGCTTCTTGTTTGTATTTTTAATTTCCATGATACTTGTTAGTTTTCAAAACACATTTACATGCATTATCAGAGTTGATCCTCACAACTATTTTGTAGAGTGAATAGTGCAGACATTATTATTCCCGTTGTCTATGAGAGGAAGCAGATTCAGAAATATCAAATAAGCCAACCAACTTTACTAAATCAATGACAGTCCAATTTCTAATCTAGTGTGTGTTTTACATCTTCCCTGTACTTTGTCCTTCATGATTTGGAACTGGAAGCTCAGAGGCACAGTCAGAAACTGTTATCTCCCTCAAACCTATGCAGGCACTTTGATGTTCATGCCTATGTGGGCTGTGAATAGTACCTGTTTTAGTATACCTAGAGGACTTAGGGGACTTGCAGAGCATGCATCCAATGCCCTCATTTCACAGAAGACAAAACTGAGGCTCAGAGTCCTTCAGTTCCTGACCAAGGTCCACAAATCAGGAGCTGGTAAATCTAGGCTGGAGCAAAATCCCATAGTCCCACAAACAAGTTACATCAGAAACCCTTCAGTATCTACTACATCCGATTTTCTGTGTTTTGTTTGTTTGTTTTGTTTTTCTTTCTTTCTTTTAATCTCATATGGGACTATTTCCTCATGAACATTTTTGTACTCAATTAAAGAATGACTAATGGCTGGTAAATGAATAGATGGGATTAGGGAGACTAATCAAAGAGACACCAGCTTGGACCTATCTCCAATGACATTGAGAGTGATAATGTGAAAACCATACTGTAGACTTTTTTTTCTTTTTTTTGAGACAAACTTTTGCTCTGTTGCCCAGGCTAGAGTGCAGTGGCTCCATCTCAGCTCACTGCAACCTTTGCCTCCAAGGTTTTCCTGCCTCAGCCTCCCGAGTAGCTGGGATTACAGGCATGCACCACCGTACCCGGCTAATTTTTTGTATTTTTAGTAGAGATGAGTTTCACCATGTTGGCCAGGCTGGTCTCGAACTCCTGACCTCAGGTGATCTGCCTGCCTCAGCCTCCCAAAGTGCGGGAATTATAGGCATGAGCCACCTTGTTCAAAAAAAAAAAGGGAAAAAATGTGTTATAAGAAAAACTGGCCCCAGAGTTTTGGAATCCCGAAATTACTGTTTGTTTTGATTTGATTTGATATAGCTGCTAAGTCAAGGTCTTGTTGCTGCAACTGCTGCTTCCCTCACCCTTGAACAAGGAAAGTCCAGGCCACAGGGCCTGTGTTCCAGGGAGCTTACTCTGGCCAGGCCCAGCCTCAGCTCTTCCCATATTGCTCTGCGGATGCAGACATCAGAGACAGTTAGGGGCCCTAACCTATCAAGGGTCATACCATCACACTTGGGAGTCACTCTGGCCGTCTGACTTCTAAGAGCCTTTCCATCTCTAAATTCTGAGATCCTGTCCTGATCTTCTGACTTGTAGCCACCTGGGACTAAGTAGGCAGGAGATGACTGGTAGGAAGGCTGCTGCAGGTAATGCTACCCACCCCCACCTAGAGGACGCCTTGGAGAGCAAAGCTGGCTCTGGCATCCCCAGGCCCATGCCAGCTGGAGTGACCAGACCAGGCAATTTCCACAGAATCCTCTGAATCATTCCCATGCTCTTTCCACCATCAGCTCCCTCCCGTCTTGGCACCTCGTGACAGCAGTACATGGAGCCAGTTTGGCACTTCCAGGGCTCACCCCCCCTCCTACCCTTGCCAGATCAGGTCAGCCAGACAGCACATGTGGGGCACCTGGCTGCTCCTGCCAACTGGCCTCCTCCCCTAGCTGCACCCTTAGACAGCCAGGACCAAGCAGGGGATCTGCACTCCTGAGAGCTGCTGTCCTCTCTCTTCACCCTTTTGGCCCCTACTCCCACCCCAGCTATCAGGGGAGACGATTTTGGAGACCTGACCACTTCCTGGAGCACCAAGTGTCTGTAGGCCACCTTGTAAAACTCAGGACTCCCGAAACAGCACACTTGTGCCTGCAGCATAAACAGGGAGAAACATGTCTTCCCAGGAGGGAATTGTCCTCCACGATTTGGAAGGACAGTGTGAATTCCAACATACACCAGAACCCAAACTAGAGGTGAATAAGAGGGGGCTAGAATATACAGTTTTAAAAGCTTTTTTTTTTTTTCTGTAGAAAAATGTAAGTTAACTAAATGCAACAAAAGATTTTCCGCGGGTTCAGGGGGTCAAGCAGATGTAGACAAGCGTAGGGGAGTTATTTATGTCAAGTTGGGTTATTGTAAAGGCGAGAGAATCGCCCAGGCGGCTTAGGCAGCCAGTGGGCCAGTGGGCCTGCACGCCGGGGTCAGGGTGGCAGGGCAGTGTGTCCATCCTGGCGGGACAGTAATTGCTCCGAGTCTGACACGACGCCGGGGGCTCAGGGCGCCTCCATCCATCTCCATCCAGTTAGCGACGCGCCCCCCGACCGGGCGGGTGGCCCGGCTTGGACCTCAGCTTCGAATAATGAGAACGATTGTCTCCCTGCCTGGCATAGACCTCCACCACTCCTCCAGGTTCGCTGCCCCTCTCATTTCTCCAGCCCTGCTTGTTCCCCAGCCTTGGCGATGGGGATCGGGTGAGAGGTCAGCTCCAGATCCAGTGGCCCTGAGCTCAGAGAGCAGCGAAGTCAGGGTGCCCCAGGAGGAGATCCAAGCCTCGGCCCCTACTGCCCTCCGCTCTGCCTCTGCCCGCCACTAACCTACCTCTTTTTCCACCTGCCCAGAGAATCCAGCTGCCCGGCCTTCCCCTCCCATCCAAGAATCCCCGGCTCCTGCCTCTAGAATTTTCCACCAGCGCTGGGGGCTGGTAAAGATTCTGCTCCCCTCTGACAATTTAATAGTCCCAAGTCATCATCTGCGTGACACTGGCCATCTATCTTCTCCCAGGGGAGGACAAAGCGGGGCCTCCTGGACTCCAGGCCTCTCCCTCCCCAGCTCTTTCTATTTTGGGACAGCCTCACCACAATGGCGTCCTTATAAACCATAATGGCGATGTTTATGAAGGCCGCAATACTAGTGTATGAAGACAATTTTATGCCTAATTAGAAAATGATGTAACTCGAGAGAAGACAAAGGGAAGCTGTCCCCCTCCCGTTTCTCTCTCTTCAATCACACCCCCTCCCCAAATTTCCTAGGGCCGAACCCCTTGTGTGTGCTTAGGGCTGAAGGACTCTGTTTTGACAGTAGCTGGGCTCCCCGCGCCCCGCTGGCCCTGGCCGCGCGACAGGAGGCGGCAGGCAGGTCCCGCGGCTTCCGGCGAACGCTTGGGAAGGGGATAGAGGGAGGTCGCCGCGGGGAGGGGGACAGAGGCAGGCACAGAGTCCTAAAGAGATTTGAGACTCGCGCTCCTGCACTTTCTATCCCACGCGCCCCCATCCGAGGGGACCTCACCCCTGGGAAGACTCCAATAAATGCAACCCGGCGCCACTCGATTCCGGGATAATTTTTAATATATATGCAATAAATGTTCACTTTGTTAGATTGAATGACAGACAATAATATCGGCAAATCTTCATATCCATCCATTACCAGCAAATGAGCCGCACAAAGGACAGATTTGCTTTTGATTAATTTATTTGCAGACTCGGGTTGATAAAGCAATAACTATTTGGTTAAACTTGACATTTGGTCTTCAGGGGGTTATCAGACAAATCTCTGTCGCTCGAAAGAGATAATAAAGCTGTTTAAAGGGGATTAATTATTAATTGGCTGCAATTAATTTCCCCCCTTTGCTCGGCTGCTGCCACAATTCGCATCCCTCACCCACAAACAAAAGACAGAGGTTTGCCCTCCTCCCCACCCACTGACCTGGGGCGACGAGGGGATCCCCAGAGCCCTGACTGAAGATGTGATCTCTTGCACCCCGGTTATTCCAGTGCAGACTATTTTAATGAACCCTTGGCAAAACCTGACCATCTCTGTCCCTGGCAGCTTTTCTGGAGTCGAGGGTGTGAGTAAGCATCAATTTGAGGGTAGTGGATTCGGAGCTGATTTTCTAGTCTCAATATTTCTGGTTATAAAGACATCAGCTCACATCCGTTGTTATATCTAAATCCA